>NW_016166077.1:13170-25357 GCF_001687245.7 Rhagoletis zephyria | reverse complement strand
GTGACATAAGTTCCATGTAACTTATGTCGTCAAATTACTACCATCGATCAATTCTTGGTCCTTGAAGGTAATGTCTGACATTAGTTCCACAAATTTGATTCATGGAAGTCGATCTATATGAGATTATTTTGTTTACCATTTCTTTCACGACATAAAATAATGGATATTTTGTAAGCACAAGCGAGGAATTTCAATTGCTTTATATTATTGCAGAAAATTTTAGAATATTTTCGAAGCTAGTGGTTAAAACCGGTGAGTGGAACTCCTTTCACTTATCAAGTTGTTATTTAATTTTGTGCTTTATTTTTGAAAATGTTGAATGAACTTTAGGTTTGCATTCGGAAACGTTTTCCTATTAACGGGAATTTCTTCCGTTTTCTTTCCCTTCTAATCTTAGAAGAGGATGCCATTTCTACCCAACTTTTGCGAGTTACGAATGATGGTTATCAGCCAACGGTCAAGAACAAAAGCTCTTTTATCGAAGGTGGCTTTAGAAAGGGTAATCGAGAAAACTTCTAGAAAACGACGAAATTGACTTTGAAATTCCTTCAAAGATTGAAAATTGCCTTGACACTCACGGCAATATTCAAAGTGTTGTTCGAATGAAGGGATAATATACATATGTACATAAATCTAAGTTGCTTAACGATACTCATCAGGAACCCCAAATGGTTCAGTAAGGCGAATGGATATGTAGAACCAATCCACAACATACCTCTTCCCAAGCATATCAGCTAATCGAGTACACGTATTAAACTTATGGCCGTAGGATTATTAATAAATACATATAATACCTACATATATATTTATGTAAAAGTGTATGTACACATTTTGCCTTATAGATGAATAAAAATATAAATAACAGTATAAAAATATTGAAATAGTTCATAAATAAGTGATTAGTATGCCGGAGACGTGCCTCTTGCAAATCACAAAATATTTTCTCAGCTTTTTTTATTGTTGCTCAATTAAATTTGCAGCTTAGTTGATTTTTTTTTTACTTTAAATAAAATTCGCATAACTGCATGCGCTTCTAGATTATTTCCCTATTTCAATGAGTTATGTATATTTATAGGTAATTGTTATTTTGAAAAAAAAGTACAAAAATTTTTTACTCATCATTCACATCAGCGACATCAACATACTTAAGTACCCATATACAAGTCTGGATGCGTGCAAGCAATTTCAAGTTCACATTTTCGTCTGTGATGCCTTGCTACCCAATTACGCATTGGCTTGCTACTCTTTGTTTGGTGCTCAATAATTTTTTATGGGCAAATTTTCTCATTTTACTTTTATTTAAGTTTTATGACAACATTACTTGCAAAAATATTTTCATCTAGTTGTTTGTAAAAAAAAAAAGTTTTTTTTTAATTTTATTTGTTGTGTTTTGTTAATGCTGAAGCTAGCGTGTGTCATGTAAGCTGGCAGGCACTGATGTAGAGTATTTCGTGTGAAAAACATTATTTTATAGAAGGTGTCAAATGATGGTTTTAGGTGCAAGTGAAAAAATTGCATTTCTGAATTATTTAAGTTCTAAACTGTTTCTGTCTATGCACAGTTTATGCGCACATCTGGTTTCTCTGGTACTTTATAATTTTTTTTTTGTTTTAGCTCCAAAGCCTCAATTTATCAATTGAATAAACTTTGCGCATAAAAAGTTGAAGAATAGGGTAGTAGGTAAAAATAGCAAATTGCTTATTGGGCTCTGTATTTCATTTTGAAAATAATCATAAATCCAATTCATTAAGCACAACGAGCAACAAAAGTATAAAAATAGTTTTCTCAAACAAATTTGTGTTCGGCGTACATTACTCCAGTAGCTTGTAAGTCCATTGATCAACTCCTTCGCTTTACTACAGTAAGGCCCGTTTCAGTTATTTAGAAGCTAGGGTAAATGAATTGAGGATTAAAAAGGTAAATTGTTTCAATTTTTTTTTTATTAAAAAATTTGTATGTGAAAATTTTTTTAAGAAAAAAAAAATGTAATATTTATTTTGATAGAGAACTTTGATGTGTGTATGTGTTTTTTTTTAAATTTTTTTCTCGCCCCGCTCTTGAGATGTTTGGAAAACCACTAATTCGATTTGTTTTTGTTTTTGTGCTGTAAAGTTTTTAAAAATGTATTAATCAAGCTTCATATTTCATATTTATTTATTATTTATTTTTATGCATCAACCCTAAAAATTTGAAACAAATCAAACACCTGAAGTGTGAACCCTGTCCGTTTTGGTATGGAACGCCCCATATGTACATATAAATATATATATGTCCATAAGGTCACAATGCTTTCCCAATATACAAAATGTTATCACTTAGGATAATATTGTAAGATTGTCACTTATTTTCGATATGGATATCAAATGAAAGCTATTGTTGAAAACTTTGGTCTGAAAATATTTTCGATCAGGGTTGCCACGCTTCCATATAATAAAAAATTTTACTTTGTTAATTTCAATCAGCATTTTTTTGTATGTACATATACATACATAGTATATACATGCTCAAGATATGTACTATTCATTCCAGCGTATTTAGGAATAGGCTTGCCACCTAAATTTTAGAGTAGGGAATTTAATTAATAGATATAGAAATCCAATTTTTTCTACAGCTATCCAAATGACAAGTATTTGATATTTCTTGAAAACTTTAAAAAGTATATGCACTACGGGCAAAGCTCGGTAAACCTGGTACTTCATATTTTATGTAGTTACTTTCACCAAACAAAAGTTAAATCTCTGCCTGTATATGGAGAAGTGCATCGCCTTTGCACTTTCAGATACATTCATTTGTAATTTAATTCACATTTGAAATGACCCTCGTCATTGTCATAATTTCTTTTTCATTTCACTACATACACATTTACACATTCCCTTGAGTGCATATAATTTCTTCATAACTACATACATACATACATATCTGCATTGCATATGCATCTTTATGGATTTAACTTGCGTCTGTTGTTGTTGGTTTTTTTTTTTGTTTTTTTTTGTTGAGATGCAATTAAGTTGCTTTTTACGTCTATTTACGATTATTATTCCATTTAAGAAGACGGTGACATTCACTTACATCGCCAAAGTGGTTTGTTGTCTCGGACGCTACAAGGCTGCTGCAGCGTTTTACTTTACTTTAAGCAAAGCTTAAGCTTAAATTCATTCGTTTTGCATCTTTTGATATGCAATGGTGGTTGTGGTGGGTTGCAACTACGCTTGGATGTGTGTATATTATGTAAATATGTATGTGTGTAAGTATAGAGCAAGATACCAACAGATTATTTAATGTTTTTTATGCTGATTAGTTTCGTGTTGTGTATATGTATACTAATATAAATATAACGTTATTTTTTGCGTATCTATGTGTATTATTTATGTGTGTTTATATTGCTAGTTATGTATGTATATGTTCATACATACATATACATATATTTTTTTTACCGGAAATTCCAATTTAGGTAAATACGCTGTTAAAATTGTTTTTGGGATTTACACACTGACAAGTAAGGGGTGGGGGGAGGGGCGACGGTATGAGCAGTTTAGTTACTGGAATATCGTTACGGACTTGAATTAAGAGCAACCACAAACGTGCCACAGCGCTTGTGGTTTGCCCCTAAGTGTTTGTACATATGTCCATACATACAAACTTGCACACAAATACATACCAAAATACTCATTGTTGCATGTAGCAGATTAAGCGTGTAGCACACAAAAACACCGTTACTTCGTACACATTTGTTTGCTGGGGTTTTAGTCGTGCGACGCTTTGCCACAGCGACAAGATCAAGTAGGTAGGTACAAACAATTGGAGACAAATTTTTATGGGGGACTGACTACATGCGCAATTGACTTAGCATACATATGTACGTAGGTAAAAATGTATGTGCATTAGGGTGGTCCAAAATAAGACGGAATTTTAAAGCTCTCACCCCATAGGATTGTTCTATATCGAAAAAATATACGCAAATTTTTTATTTTGTAATCAAAAAATATTTCGAGGTCGCTCAAAGTTTTCCATGTATGTATGTATTTGACTGTATGGGGGAAAACAACAACTTTTTGAAGAAACGGTTTAGAATTCATGAAAATCAATATTTTTCGATCGGAAAACCTCTGGTTGTCTTCAGTAGACTTCCAATAACAATATCCAATTGTTTATTTAAAATTTTTTTTTAATACTAAAGATTTTTTATTTATCCCCCTCCCATTGCATTTTCTGCGATTTTAGCGCACCTATAAAATATAATTACTTTAAAAAAAGTTTAAATAAATAATTGAATATGCTTTTGGGCTCTCTTGAAGAAAAACAGAGTTTCCCGATCGAAAAATAATGATTTTCAAGAATTTTATACCATTTCTACAAAAGTAGTTTTTCCCCGTATAAAATACATGGAAGACTTTGAGCGCTTTGAGCGACCTCTAAATATTTTTTGATTTCAAAATAAACAAGTAATTTTTAGCAAAAAAAAACCGATGAACTGACAACCTCCTCCTTTTTTGGAAGTGGTTTAAAAAAGGGGTATACTTTTTTCGGTATACAACAATCGTAGGGGGTGAGAGCGTAAAAATTCCGACTTTACTTTTTCACTTGAATTTTTGGACCACTCCTATAAACATTCTATGTGCCACACTAGACAAACAAATAATAAGTTCGCCGTACACCTCTAAAGTCTAAAGTATTTTTGCAAGAAAATTTCGAAACAAATTTTGTTTATCCTTTTTAAATAGTTCTACTGGAATTATCGAAATATGTATATTAGGGTGGTGTGAACTGAGATCTAGTGGGAAAGTTCTAGAACGGGGAACTTGAGGTCGATGATCGTTGGAACAAAAAAAATTTCTTCTCGAGACTAAAGTATCTACCTCAATTGTATGTACATATGTGCGTATTCAACTGTAAATGCCGAAAATACATTGACGAAAAATGTAAAAACCGTTATTACTGACAAAGTTTTTTTTTGTTACTGATGTTATTCGGAAACTGGGCTCGATCCCATTTGTTTTAATTAAACGTAGTTTTTTTTTTTAATTTTTGGCGGGAGGGCTCGAATTTTATAAAAAAATAATATTTCCATACAAATTAACCCACCCTTTGTATGGTTACTAAAAAAAATCGAGCTGAGTTTGGGTACCTACCAGTTGGGGTACCAGTATACATGCATACATACATATGTAAGTGGGCAAAAATCTTCTACCACAGCAGCAACAGGCGACTCGTCAATTAACCACAAAGATACTCATCTATTTACGTACATACATATGTACATATATCTGTACGTTCAATGTACCGCCTCCCTTTCTCCGGGGATAATAAGATTTTTGTCAATCTGCTCGTTGATGAATACAAGTCGTGAATGCAAAATGAGAAAATGAACGAAAATTATGATTTATGAGTGCGAACAGTCGGCGAGCAGACGTATTGGCGTTTCGTGCAAATACTCGTGCTGCTATACAAGCCTTGTATAGCATGGATGTGCGTACTATGTATGTACATTAGGGTGGTGCAAAAAAAAAGGAAAGTCTGAATTTTTTATGCTCTCACCCCTAGTATTGTTCTATATCGAAAAAAACATACTCTTATTTTTGATTTTTTTTTTAAATCAAAAAAGATTTAGAGGTCGCCCAAAGCGCTCAGAGTTTTCCATTTATTTTATAACAAAACAACTTTCGTAGAATATTTTTCGATTGGAAAACTCTGGTTTTATTGAACCATTTTTTAATACTATCGATTTGTGTATTTATCCTCCTATTGCATTTTCTGGGGGTTTTAGTGGACCTATAAAATATAGTTACTATGAATAAATGGTTATAAAAAAATTGGGTATTGTTATTGGGAATCTCCTGAAGCGAATCAGACCGATTGAAAAATACTGATTTTCAAGAATTCTATACCATTTACGCGAAAAGTGTTTTTTCCCATATAAAATACATGGAAAATTTGAGCGCTTTGAGCGACCTCTAAATACTTTTTGTTTAAAAAAATAGGGTTATATATTTTCGGTATAGAACAATCCTTTACTTTTTCACATGCAGTTTTGGACCACCCTATTGTGCATATATAGGTACTATATACATATGCACCCATGTGTGTGCGTTATGCTCTTAATCCATTAAATGTCCAAGATTTGGAAACAAGCTGGACGCTTTTATGATGTCTATTATTTTAGCAATGAATTTATTCTAATACTTGCTTTAATAACTTTGAGCGAATTTTATTTTATTATTTAGTTCAGAACCTTTTATTTATTAAGTGAACTGTTCACTTGATGCAATTTTTTTTAATATTTCCTTCAAACCTGTTATTTTGTGCATAGCCGCTGTGCTGGGCCTGGGTTTAGGCCCGGTTTCCGAAAAACATCAAAAAATAAACAAACGAAAAGTTTTTTCTATGGCAAACCTCCGAATGTATTGATGGTATAAAAAAACAGCTTCTCATAAAAATGCAATCGCCGTTCGGAGTCGGGATAAAATTGTAGGTCTCTCCTCTTTGTGTGACAACATCAAGGCATACACCACAATTCGGAGGAGAAGCTCGGCCAAACACACTCGTATTCATAAAAATATGTTTGCATCACTTTTTGCAATGAATTTCATACGAACAATGTATTGCACGCTCATGTTTATGTTTATGTGCGTAGGTATGTACGTGCATATGTTTCTTGTTAAGTTAAGGCTTTTATTTTCTTGTGTTTTAATTTGCAGCAGACAGGTCATTAGCTCATTAAAAATATCGCAGCATTTCCAAAAAGTCTATGTGATTACTCAGAGGAAATGTTTATTGAGTGTAGGTATGTATGTATGTATGTATGTATGTTTATTTTAAAATTTTCACGAGAAAATGCATATAGCCTTGACCAAATGTATTGAGCGACCTACTAAATACAGTTTCCATTGCTTTCCGAAAATTGCTAGCTGATGTATTTAAATAGCAATTAGAACAAAAAATGCATTCTAGGAAAGACCAAGACACACCTTGTGACTAAATTCCAAAAAGTTCAAGAAGCAGTTTAAATGAATACTTTCACAGACCATTGTTTCCCAGTCGGTAAGATATAGAGAGCTTTTAAATGAACGCTTTCTGAAAGTATTTTTCAATAGGATCTAGCCCTTGGAAAATATATTATGTAGAATATCTTTTGATGCCGTGATAGTTTATTATTGTATAGCTTTCAATTGCCAGAGCTTGTCATGTCCCCATACCAACAAATAATTATCCCAAACTATTATTCTGGAAGCATTCCCGGCTCTAAGAAGATAAACTGGTTTTACGACAACCTATCCTGTGCCCGTGAAAGGGTAAGGCTCTCGCATGACAGATACTGTCCAACATAACATACCAGAGAGAAAATCTACCCAGCACCTGAACTGGTTACCCAAGTCAAGATATTGCGTGATAGTACCCGTCCATGCACTATGAGAGAGTAGGGCTTGTCCAGATGCTATTAGGTGAGAACATTGTTAAGAATATCATTAAGCGACCGAATAGATTATCAGCAGAAGGGATTTCCATGCCAGAACCGGTTTTGGCACTGTCGAGAAAATCTCAGTTACGGAAATCCACCCAGGCTCTAGACGGAATCAGGGCTTTGTCTAGAAATTTTCTGGCCGGGATATATATACGTTTCGGTTTCATTAAAATTAAGGCTGATATAATTCTCATAGGAATATTTAAAATTGTGTCTGGTGGGACAACTCCTTGTGACTGTGGACAGGTTCTTTTTAAAGTAACTATGTATGTATTAAGTAAAAGTTTCCATACACAAAAATGGTCCCGGAATCTATAACTCAGACTAATTCACATGTCTTTCAAAATAATTTTAAATAATAAGAAATAATGATTTTCTGAATTCGCGGAGGCTGCGGATTTTATCGGGAGTGTCGGGCAAGGAAAATTTGTAAAGACCTTCTTGATACCGCCCATCCAGGTCATTTTGGAAATCGTACTGTGGATCCCAAAGGGTCTCGTTATCCCGCGGACATCTTTACTGCAGTTTCATCCAAGCTAACATACATATATCGTCGCCTGGGTAAAAGATTATCGTATGTTACGCACGTACGTATGACGTTTACGACAATCTTTTACCCAGGTGACGATATATGTACAACTGATGTGACGACAAAGCTGCTAAGCACGATCGATTTAGACACATCCAAACTCGTCCTAGTTGTGCAGTAAAACTGCAATCAAGGCGCTTGGTTCGGCAAAGTCTAACGCGATTTGTTTTGAAGAAAGCCATAAAATGACAGCAAAAGCTAAGCTCTTTCGGGTCCCGGAGACCATGGTATTCCTGATCAAATCTGGTTTGGGGAACCCCTAACATGTGATGACTGATTTCACGAGTTGAAAATATGGCTAGAACGGTTACCAACAGCGTTAATTTTGGTCAGCGGAGTTTGCTAAGGCTCTCAAACCCGGCTTCTACTAAAGGACCATAGTCTCTTTGGCCATCAGGTTAGTAGCACCACACCATGCACAACTTCCTATGCGAGTATCCCGCACTCCGCAGAAAGTGCCTCAAATCAATTTGTGGAAACCTTCATTAGAAGCACTACTAGTCTAGCCAAATCTCCGGGTTTCGCCCGAAGCCTCCGGGGCTGTGGAAAAATCGCTAGGACTCCTGTAATTTGTAGTGGGCGTCTTAATGTTATAACACAAATTCGCGGACTACAATTTACGCCGCCTCCGAACGGAAAGTCTTCTTATGACAGAAATACAGTCGGAGGTTTTCCGTTAGCTCCCAAGGAGGAAGGCTGTGTGAAAAACTGTTTCTACTTTTAGATGTTGGTCGGACCAGGAATCGAACCGAGGTCCTGCGAAATAGTAGTATGCACCTTATCACCATTCTACTGCCTTCTAAACTATTTAAACATCCCTGTCACTTTTAAAACTAAATATTTTCGATTGGCAGTTCGACTTAATACAGTTGCTTTCAAAAGTTTATTCCTCAAATCAAGCTCTTGATGTGAAGGTTAAGTGGGTATGAAGTAAAAAAATATCGAACATTATTTTATATGGAGGAAAAGAGCGACACCCTCAACAAAAAAATTTGCCAAAAATCAATGGCAACTAAAATGGCAATCCCAACTTCCTCAGACTTGCACTTTCTTATACTAAAAAATTGAATAGGCTAAAAAACTGCGAACTCAGATTTTTTCTAGAATTTGCTTTAATGTTGCATAAGGTTTAGAAATCTGAATTGTATGGTTTTTGTTGTATAATTAACCACATTTTTATAAAAAATATGCAAAAAATCAAATGTTTAAAAAATAGATGCCCGTATTGCAAAAAAAATTCGCTTTACCTAAACTTTTTTGACTCACTGTATATTGTAATGAGCGATTGATATTAAAAATAAAAATCGCCAAAAATTCTTTGATAGCATTTTCAGTCAGTGGCAAGAATACGAAACATGCAACTTGACGATAACTTTTCGAAACACCTGTATATCTAGGATAAAATCTGTGGCCTAAACGCCCAGCTACACCTGCGGTCACACTTAAAAAGCTCGTAGGGTTCGTCATTCTATCTTCTTCGGTACTCGTCGCCCACGCGGACAAGGCCATCGATTTTACGTAAAATAGTTATCTCGAAAGCTTTCAAAGCCTTCTCATCTTAGTTTTTTGTTCGTGGAGAAAGGGCTTTTATTTTAATTGCCTACTGATTCCAGTAGCATCTGTTGGCAAACCTCGCTTGACTTTTATTTATTTTTTTTTTATGTGTTGCCAGGGGCACTTTATTTCACTCTCGTTCACCGCCAGAAAAACATTTTTCGCTTCCTTTTTGGCATATCATTTGAAGCACTTTTGGAAGATATTAAAGATGTAAGTTGGCAATACTATCTTCCCCCTGGCAAATGAGCTCGTTTATTACAAATTCAAAAAATTTACGCATGAATGAAAACCAATACCGACAATAATTATAAAGAAAAAAATCAACCAGTAAGCACAAATCAGTTGAGTGAAAACATGAAACCATTCAATTTAACTAAATAAAACGGTATAAATCAATTGAATTGCTATGCACAAATTTGTCATAGAGCCAATAAAATTAATTTACCGAAGAAATAAAACAGACACATACATATGTACATGTACATACATATATATTCAAAAGAAAACCAAAAACAATAAAGCAACGACAAGCTAAAAGTTGCTTGCAATAAAATTAGCAATACAAAATTTTAAAATTTTTTCACTATTTGTTTGTTTGTAATTTGTGAAAATTGTTGCTTTTCGTGCGTATGTAATTGTGAATGTAAATAAAAAGAAAAACAAGTAATAAACAAGTNCTGTGGAAAAATCGCTGGACTCCTGTAATTTGTAGTGGGCGTCTTAATGTTATAACACAAATTCAGCGGACTACAATTTACGCCGCCTCCGAACGGAAAGTCTTCTTATGACAGAAATACAGTCGGAGGTTTTCCGTTAGCTCCCAAGGAGGAAGGCTGTGTGAAAAACTGTTTCTACTTTTAGATGTTGGTCGGACCAGGAATCGAACCGAGGTCCTGCGAAATAGTAGTATGCACCTTATCACCATTCTACTGCCTTCTAAACTATTTAAACATCCCTGTCACTTTTAAAACTAAATATTTTCGATTGGCAGTTCGACTTAATATTCAATTCAAGCTCTTGATGTGAAGGTTAAGTGGGTATGAAGTAAAACAATATCGAACATAATTTTAAATGGAGAAAATGAGCGACACCCTCAACAAAAAAATTTGCCAAAAATCAATGGCAACTAAAATGGCAATCCCAACTTGCTCAGCCTTGCACTTTCTTATACTAAAATTGAATAGGCTAAAAAACTGCGAACTCAGATTTTTTCTAGACTTTGCTTTAATGTTGCATAAGGTTTAGGAATCTGAATTGTATGGTTTTTGTTGTATAATTAACCACATTTTTATAAAAAATATGCGAAAAATCAAATGTTTAAAAAATAGATGCCCGTATTGCAAAAAAATTTGCTGTACCTAAACTTTTTGACTCACTGTATATTGTAATGAGCGATAGATATTAAAAATAAAAATCGCCAAAAATTCTTTGAAAGCATTTTCAGTCAGTTCCAAGAATACGAAACATGCAACTTGCCGATAACTTTTCGAAACACCTGCATATCTGAGATAAAACCTGTGGCCTAAACGTCCAGCTACACCTGCGGTCAGACTTAAAAAGCTCGTACGGTTCGTCATTCCGTCTTCTTCGGTATTCGTTGCCCACGCGGACAAGGGTATCGATTTTACGTAAAATAGTTCTCTCGAAAGCTTTCAAAGCCTTCTCATTTTTGTTTTTTTTTTCGTGGGGAAAGGGCTTTTATTTTAATTGCCTACTAAACCCAGTACGATCTGTTGGCAAAAGATATTCTTCGCTTGACTTTTATTATTTTTTATTTTTTCCCCAAACCACGAGGATTTTTTATGTGTCGCCAGGGGCACTTTATTTCACTCTCGTTCACCGCCAGCAAAACATCTTTCGCTTCGTTTTTGGCAAAACTATCTTCCCCCTGGCAAATGAGCTCGTTTATTACAAATTCAAAAAATTTACGCATGAATGAAAACCAATACCGACAATAATTATAAAGAAAAAAATCAACCAGTAAGCACAAATCAGTTGAGTGAAAACATGAAACCATTCAATTTAACTAAATAAAACGGTATAAATCAATTGAATTGCTATGCACAAATTTGTCATAGAGCCAATAAAATTAATTTACCGAAGNATAAAGTTGAAGCACTGAGTGCGAACGTCAGTGGCGTGACGGTCACTTGGTTTGTCTGCTACTTCTTACTAATTGGCAATGAATCGAGACGCAACATAGTAAATAAAAAAACAAAAATAAAAATAAAAATTAAAATTAGCAGCTGAGCCAAAAAATAACCGAAAGATCTGTGTAGTCAACAGCTGATGGAGATCGCGATCAGCAGGAGTGAGGTGCGCGCAGGGAATATACTAATTTATTTATAAATTACGTTAAGAGTTGGCGATGGTGGCGAAGTGCTGAGAAAGCAAAAGAATTTACTGAAAAACAAATGCACACACGCATACATACACACATGCATGCATACGAATACTTTCAAGCGTGTCTACGCAGACCCATTGACACGAAAAAATGTATTAAAAACAAAAACCAAAAGAAATTAGAACAAATTAGTTAACAAGAGCATTTAAGTGATCGGGCGTGAGGTGGGGGGGGGGGG
>NW_016166077.1:4647-13147 GCF_001687245.7 Rhagoletis zephyria | reverse complement strand
GGGGGGGGGGGGGGGGGGGGGGGGAGGTAGTTGTGGCGGTGATACGAATGCGGGCGTCAAAACCATTATAAGCGTTTTTCACTTGTGGCAGAAAAAAGCGAATACACGCGTTGAAGGTCTACGAGGGGGCAGCCATCAGCTGTTATATTTTTTGGCTGCATGTCTAGCTTACAGTGGCGCAAAGCGCTTTAAAGGAAGGCAAAAATTATTTGGCTCATAATAGTTTAAAAACCTACTCGGACTAATTCAAATGACCCAAATACGGAGTGGCTCATTATAAACAGTTAGCAGACATAAACAATCAAATGTAACGAGTAAAAAGATTAACTAAAAGTTAAGGCTAAAGTGTAAGAAGTAATTGTGATTTGTGTGTGTGAAGCTTACTCTAAAAAGATATATAATTCTTTTCACAATTAACAACTGCTTTTACGACTAGAAACTTTTAGCCAACATTTAGTTGTTTGATTTATATAGCGGAAAAGGAATATATATAAGAAGAAGTAGTAGTAGTTGGATAAGATATTCTGGTAGAAAATCATGGTCCCTCAGGAATATGGCTACTGATTTATTCCGTCGAAACTTACGATAAGGAGAAATAATTTTCGACATAAAGCATTTTAAACCTACATACATATGTTTATCATTTGATACCCATGTTAAAATATTTCATATTTCTTCAAAATATATGTGAATAAGTAATTACCTTCTCAAACTCTTTTCGATTGACACGTACTTATGTACATATATCAAAAAATTTTAACTAATTTATTAATTAAATTAAAAAGATTTTTATTGAGCACATGGCAACCCACTTAAAAAATTTTTAGAAGTAAAGCTTACTAAAACCTCTCTCATTTGACGCCCATATTAAAATGTTTCATTTAACTTGTAAATTAAATTAATTATGAATTTCTAAACAGCTGGCAACCATCTTCAAACATATTTTAAAAATAATGCTGCTAAACCTCTGTCGCTTGATACCCATATTATAGTAGTTGATTTAACTTGTTAATAAATGGTTTTTAAATTTCTTAAAAAAGGTGGCAACTCTGTTGAAAAATATTTTCATAACAAATTGGTTTTTAATCTCTTTCGTTTTACCGCCAGATTGTTGTAATATTAATTTAACTTATTAATTAATTGGTTTCAACTTATAAAAACGGTGGCAACTCTCTTCAAAAACTACCGTTATGTTAATTTAGGTTTCATCCTATCTGTGTGTCTAGTGACTTCTGAAACTCTTTTCGATTGATGAATGTAGATATGTATTATTACTTATTACTTAAATTAAATTGAGTTTTTTTAGCGAGTCGCAAACCTTTTTCAAAAAGTCTTGGAAATAAAACTTACATAAACTTCTTTCGTTTGGCAACCATTGTATAAATATTTGATTTAGAATTTCTAAATAGGTGGAAACCCTCTTCAAAAATATTTTCCAAATAAGCTTTTTAAATCTATATACGTATGTATGTATATCGCTTAATGCCCATATCAAAATATTCCATTAAACTTGATAGTTAAATTTAATTTTAGTTCCTAAGCAGGTGGCAACCCTTGTAAAAATTTGAGTCTTTATAAACTTTTTTAATTGACACTTGTGCATTTACGTTTATTAAAAAGATTAAATTAACTTACGAATAATATTGTTCTTAGCAGGTGGCAACCCTATTTGAGAATATTTTCAATTCAACTCGTTTATTAAATCTCTTTTGAATTTCTAAATACACACATATATTGAAATATGTGATTTAACTTTTGGATTAAATTTATTTCGAATTTTTAAATAGGTCGCAACCATCTTCAAACATATTTTCAAACTAAAGCTTTCTTTGACCCCTTTTGTTTACTACCCATATACATAAAAATACTTAATTCAACTTGTTAGTTAAATTAGTTTTGAGTTTATGAACAGGTGGCAAGCCTTTAAAAAAATTAAGCTTCTTTAAACCATGCTCGTTTGATATCCATAACTTGTTATTGAAATAGAGTTACAGTTTTTAAACAGGATGCAACCCTCTTAAAAAATAATTTCGAACTAAATTGTTAACGAATCTTTAACATATTGGCAGTGTAAAACAATTTAAATACCTTCAAATATACCACAATTATGTATGTAAATATGTATTTGTTGCCACGCGTTTATGATGCCTTTACCAATGTGCGTTGGCAGANTTGGCAGTGTAAAACAATTTAAATACCTTCAAATATACCACAATTATGTACATATGTAAATATGTATTTGTTGCCACGCGTTTATGATGCCTTTACCAATGTGCGTGACACATCACTCATACGACATGTAGGGCACTACGCTGCCGTACTATTTTAGTCCTCTGCTAGTATATATTTATATTAAATTAATATATACATTTTTTTAATTTTTGGCAACGCTGATGTCGTTAAAAAATGTTTAAAACAGAACTAAAATCTATTATAGAAATGTAATTGTGCATACATATGTACATATGTAGGTATGTATGTATGTATAATATATAAAAAGTTGTATGTCAGCCAGTATGCGTGGGCATTCCGAATACATTAAACATTGCAGCTAAATATGTACAGTAGACTTAGTGAGTGTTGATGTTTCAATTTAATTTTACAATTCATTCGCTTTTGACGTTTCATTTCTTAATTTGGTTACTTGTTTTCTGTTTCTTTTTGAATATTTTTTTTTTGTTTTTTGGTTAACGCAACGTAATTATCATCAAACATCAAATGTAGCGAAAATGCTTTGATCGTCAGTGTTTTTGGGTTTTCGTTTTCCTTTGTTTTTGTGTACACCACTGAACTTTGGTGCACCCTCGCTGCCTCGACTTGTTATTGTTTAATGATATTGTTTGTGTGCAGATACATACATATATATGTATGTACATATTTTAGCGTGTTTATATTTATACTGTTGCAGCAGAAATTTGGCTGCTGCAATCTCAAAATTCTCTGCCCCAATAAAACGCTTCATTTCTCTTTGATGCACTGCCATATCACATTTTCGTGCTTTATAATTGTACGCAAAAATTACTCGCAGGCCCATTTGATTTTCTAAACCTACTTTCATTTTCGCTAACAAGTCGTTTTGCTTTTTGCAATTTGTAAAATTTTTATGTATATTTAGTTTCGGTTGCGGAAAACGTAAGGATTGTTGGATACTTGTTTTCAGTAATAAATGTGTGCAATTTTTAAACCTAGGATACATATTCACGTACAAAGGTACTTGCAACCCGTTATTGTTAAACACACTTTCTCTGCTTTACTATATACATATGTACGTGTGTATATGTGCGCATATACATAAGTACACTTAGTGCACTTGACCGAATTCCAGCTGACGCTTTAAACTTCTATTTTTTTTGTGCCAAAAATAAATGAATTGGCTTGGAAATTTATTTTGAAATGAATTTTTTCTAAAAACATGACGTTAATGGTAGCAATTTTTTTGCACATATTTTGAAGGTTCAAACTTTTCAACATAAATATTGGAAAACCGAATATTTTAATGCTTGACGCAACTAGTTGAAGGCTATGACGCATCTATTCACGTGAACTAAGCATTCTCATTTTTGCTTAATATATTCGCAAACATTTCTAAGATAAATACAGATTTACATGCACAAATTTTTCCGTTAGGCAAAAATATAAATAGTATTTAATAGTCATAAGGTAAACATTGCACTTTGTTTCAGTGAATATAAACTTTTTGAATGACCTAGTAGACACTGTAGCAACTTTTCTTTCATACAGAAATTTTCAAACTGTAAAAAAAAAAATTATTTTTTTAACATCACCNTACACTTAGTGCACTTGACCGAATTCCAGCTGACGCTTTAAACTTCTATTTTTTTTGTGCCAAAAATAAATGAATTGGCTTTGAAATTTATTTTGAAATGAATTTTTTCTAAAAACATGACGTTAATGGTGGCAATTTTTTTGCACATATTTTGAAGGTTCAAACTTTTCAACATAAATATTGGAAAACCGAATATTTTAATGCTTGACGCAACTAGTTGAAGGCTATGACGCATCTATTCACGTGAACTAAGCATTCTCATTTTTGCTTAATATATTCGCAAACATTTCTAAGATAAATACAGATTTACATGCACAAATTTTTCCGTTAGGCAAAAATATAAATAGTATTTAATAGTCATAAGGTAAACATTGCACTTTGTTTCAGTGAATATAAACTTTTTGAATGACCTAGTAGATGCTGTAGCAACTTTTCTTTCATTCAGAAACTAAAAAAAAAGGAATTTAACATCGCGAGTTACATTTTTCGTTTTCAGTCCGAAAACTACGCCGCAACAAAGGCAGCTGAATTAAAAGGGGGTGGAAAAGGCGAGCACAGCATCGAATTTTGACTTCTTTTTGAAAATTTAAAAAAATTTAATAGATACTTGCTTATTAAGTAATGAACATAAAACTACTATTTTTCACAATACAAAAGATAATATATTTGGCCATGCGAATAAAGCCAAAAAATTTTAAAACACACGAAAAACTCACGAAACTATGGGCCAGATATAGTAAACTGCGTTTTTTGATTTTCTCTCTGACGTCCTGATTTCTTAAAAGGACTTTCAAATTTCAAAAACTTTAAATAAAAAAAAAATTTATTTTAAAAATTTCATTTAATTTTTAAGAATAAGACAAAATTCTATGGAATGAAAAAAAAATAAAAATTTTTCGGTTCACAAGGACGCCCATTTTGTTAAGCTAATAAAGTTAGAAGATCGAAATTCGAGGGATTGCCTGAGTTTAAATTAGTCCTAACATACATATTTTTTTTTTTCAAAAATAAGTTTTGAAAAATTTCAAGGATATTTAAGTATAAAATTTACAATGAACATTTTCACTGCCTTCTCGTACTTTTGAACCAAAAAAAAAATTAATCGGCTTTAATTCTGCAGAACGTTCTCTTTTTTATATGATACCCATATTGTTATTTTACATTGCATTGAGTTTTTTAAATAACTTCTTAAAAATTTCAAAGTTCTTTTAAGAAAAATTCTGACTTCAGAAAAAAAACTAAAAGCGTAGTTTTACTATTTGTGATGCCTAGTGTCGCGAGTAAATCGATTTCTTGTTTGTGAAATTGACTATCGCATGGTGTTATCAATTAACTGCATCCGATAGCCATTGAAATTTTAAATTAATTTTGTTTTTTTTTAGCAGTGAACTCGTATTAAGCTGGGAGCCATTAAAAAGTTGCGTGCGTTCTCCAACTCGCCAGAAGTGGCAAGTTTTTGCCAGAATTTACTAGAAAGCGTTCTCTTACTCGGTTCTTTGGAAAATGAGGGAGTAAATAAGGTTCTTTCCTTGTGAGACTTTGCTAGATTTTAATCGAACAATATTTGTTGGGCAAATCTGATAAAGTTTAAAATCTGAATTTTTAGCTTATTAAAAATATCGTAACGAAAAAACTCAAAGTTTTGTAAGTGTTTTTTGCCTGTATATTTGCGTATAGTTAAGCTATGCTAACAAAAAGTGGCGCATTTGATAGAATCACCAGAACTACGTATCGTATTAAAAATTTGATGATACACGATTGGAAAGGTTCACCAATCTAATCAGGGTTGGTCGGGTTAAATCGGAGGCATTCAGATGCGTAGAACTAGCACACACCGCTCTNGTTGGTCGGGTTAAATCGGAGGCATTCAGATGCGTAGAACTAGCACACACACCGCTCGTCAGTAATATTTCAGGATCCAACTTGGAAAGCAAAAAAAAATAAAATTAAGAGGGCGTCGCCTAGAGTTATTTGGTCCCCATTTCGTGCTCATAAATCCAGAAATAAAGTATCGATTTTGGGGTCTTTAGTTGATTTGTGTGAAAGTGTTAGTTGACGCAGCGCTCTGAAAAGTAAAAATGTAATCCTAAAGTTTAAACGAACGCCAAAAACCATAGGGGCAATCGATTTTAATTTTGTAAAATGAGGTTTTCTTCTACGGGTGAGTTCTACATAAGGTAATAATTTAAAAAAAANTTGGGGTCTTTAGTTGATTTGTGTGAAAGTGTTAGTTGACGCAGCGCTCTAAAAAGTAAAAATGCAATCCTAAAGTTTAAAAGAACGCCAAAAGCCATAGGGGTAATCGATTTTAATTTTGTAAAATGAGGTTTTCTTCTACGGGTGAGTTCTATATAAGGTAATAATTTAAAAAAAATTTTAATATGTTCAACTGATTAGTATTTAAGGAAATATTCTAGTCAATCTAAATTTAAATAAAAACAGTTTAAAGTGCGAATCATTTTCTCCAATGAGAAAAACAAAGTCTTCTTGGGTTTTTAAGCCACTGCTTGTCGAATCATAACAAGTAGATTAACCTCACTTTTTAGGCAGTCCTATTCCTGTGACGCATTTAAAAGTAGTACGAAAAGTACTTTTTTCCCCCTACTTTTACTACATTTCTGTATACTGTTTCAAAATAAGTGTAGGAAAACATATAACTACAGTTTTTTCAAGTCTGAATATACATTTATACAAATGTTTGTATCGGCAGCTCCACAAAGCTTCATCTTATATCAAAAAAGTTCTAAACAAATATTGATAGAGTTTGTGGACAAAAATTAAACAAATCCAGCAATTTTAAGTATTAATATCTTCTGAAAACAATAATTCTTAAAAAATCGCCATAAAACGAATTACTAAAATTGAGTATTTTAGGAACAATTTTCCCCAAATAATAAAAGTATAGAAAGGGAAAACGGCAACACCGCCAATAAGACTGTCGATTTTGTCAAAATCACAATAAATACGTCACGAACCAAAGCTAGCCTAGAAAAACGGTCAATATCACTGGATTCAGCCTACTCGAATTAGGGCTTCACATTGAGAGCCCTGCTGGACGGATTTTGAAACTGTTACCTTGTTATCATTAATTGCAATAGAAAATAAGTGTTTAACTTTGATACAGTTTTCGGCGCTTTTACCCTTTTTCCACCATTCCCTTAATCGCATTCTGTCTCAGGCACTTTGTCCTTTTGTATTTTTTGTGCAGAATTTATTAATTTATTCTTTATTTTTATTATGAACTGAAAGTATAAATTTCACTTGAACAAATTCACAGTAAAATTGCGACAAAGGGGCCAGCAAATCGATAAGTGATCGAATCAATAACAAGAAATCAGTAGGTACTCTGTGGTATTAAGTATTAGTATAGTAAAATGAAAACGACCACAATACATATTTATGTATAGATGTATGCAAGTATGGTTTGTAACAGGCGCATAACTATGCGGACTGTAAAGAATAATCGAGGCAAGGAAAAATGTGTGTAGTGCGAAAATGTTGTTAATGCAAATGAAACGGCGCGCATGCTTAGATAATCACTGAATGCTATTCCTGAAAAATACATATAAGTATTTAAATACATACAAATGTACATAGAAAGAGAACAACGCTTCTAAGTTAAAGTCGTACTATGGTTCATGTTCGGGAAAAATTAAAATTTTGTTTTTGTCGTAATGGTTTTCGTAAATCTTAATTTCACTGAATCCCTGCTCGCCTATTAATGGCGAAACCTTGAATGGCAGTAATGCCTTTCTTGCTTGGTCTTTTATAATTAATATCGTAATCTCTTTCAGAAAGATTAGATTTCAAAATAAATTAATTCCAATGTAATCCGATTTGGGTTATTTTTTCTGAAGCAGAAAATAAATTTATTTAATTTTATGGAACTTCCCCATATAGTATTTGGACCTAAAAATACTCCTTAAATTGGTCTTGCGTATTGATGGTATTACACAAACGGAGCGACCTACAATTTTACGTCGCCTCTGAATGGCAAATATGTAGCTTTTATGAGAAGACGTTTAATGGCCGAAGTATACTCAACAAATTTTTTTGAAAGGTAGATACTCGGACCAGAAACCAAGACTGGGTCCTAGCGCATGGAAGTATGTACATGTAAAGCTCTCCGCACCTTTGGCGATGTATCCACCTAAAAACCGGAACATAAATGAAAAAATGTTGCAGAGAACTCGATTTTTGCCATTTTTAGGATGTGTCAAAGGCATACATTTCTAAGAGGGGGAAATCTTTTTTATATAGGCACGGTGGGCAGGAAGCGAAGATAAGTTGCATAAAAATGTCGACAAAATCTGAAAGCAGGGTTGTATTTGTTGATATCTTAAGGTTAAGATTCCGCTTAAATTGAAATCCTAGCTGCTCCTGTTTTAAAGATATCCATTTTATCCATATTTTATATACTTCTGATAGGATATATTTGCAAAAGAGGAAGGCGTACTTCTCGATAATTAGAGCATATTTATACGAAAAGAAATCTCACACAAATCTGTTCCTCTTTTTTAACTCACTAAAACGGATCAAATCAATGTGAAACATTTTCATTTTTTCCTACCGAAAGAATAACTGATCGAGATTTATTGGGCGCTACCGGTATACAACTTAGATAAAACACCACAATTACCTTTTTCTGTAGCGTGAACTTTCTCATTACAAACACTTTCAATATCGCAATATATGTATGTATGTATACAATAT
>NW_016166077.1:0-3753 GCF_001687245.7 Rhagoletis zephyria | reverse complement strand
TAAAACAGGAGCAGCTAGGATTTCAATTCAAAGGGATTCTTAACCTAAAAATATCAACAAATACAACCCTGCTTTCAGTTTTTGTCGACATTTTTATGCAACCTATCTTTGCTTCCTGCCCACCGTGTAGGATAGATTTTCAAATACA
The DNA here is from genome assembly GCF_001687245.7 of Rhagoletis zephyria. Taxonomy (NCBI): domain Eukaryota; kingdom Metazoa; phylum Arthropoda; class Insecta; order Diptera; family Tephritidae; genus Rhagoletis; species Rhagoletis zephyria. The sequence goes on along the minus strand of NW_016166077.1, from coordinate 3,605 downwards.
AACTTTTTTCCATGAGGACCGGAAACATAGAATAGAGGCACAAGTGGAGCCTCTGATGGAGGAACGGCATATCGTCATTCCGCAAAATTGAATTTGGAAGTATGAGTGTTTTTACTCTCCAGAAAATAATTTTTGAAACCTCACATACGCGGTTCTGCATTTTGTTGATACGCGGTTTTGTACTTTAAACGACGATTTGTTTGTATGTACTTATCGACAATTTTCATCACCGAAAAATTTATCGAACATCATAGACTTTTTTATAGTTTTATCGTGCGATATCGGTTTTAAAATATCATTTCATTAATTGGTAAAAATGTTAGCATCTGATCCTTCGTATAAATTTTCGTTTTCCTTTGAAAACTGCAGCCCTCATACGAGTTAACTTTGCTCTTTGGCTATTTGTTTGACGGTCTTGTTGGTTAATGTAAGTTTACAACGTGCATTTACCAGCTTTATAGCAGAGTAAAATCACTTATGAAAAAGGTTGAATTGAACGAACGAAATTTTTTTGAAAAACATCACTTTTTCACCACTGTGCGCTGCTTCAATGCCACAGCCATCTAAGCTCCTGCATAATCAATGAGAGCTGCTGATATGGTAAACAATGTTGTCTATGTGAACAACAGCAACCAAAACTACAGAAAAATTAAAAAACAGTAGCAATGTAATAAAAACAGAAAAAACAAAACAACAACACTAACTACATATTTAAGTAGTATCAGCAAACAATTTGCCAACCAGGCACGCTGGGCATCGCATTCTCTTGCTAATGCCTGGAATATTAATTATGTGTCGCCAAATCGATAAATAAAAAAAATAATAATAAAAAGGTAATAAAAGTACGAAAATAAAATAAGAAGCCAGCACAAACTTTTCTATGTACGCACGCATATGCAAGCACGGTTAATAAAGTTTCATTTGATTTTTTAAAGTTTTTTTCATTTTTATTTTGTTGGCAGTTGTTAGTGAATTTGTAATTGTTGTTGTTGCTGCGCGCATTGTTCATGGTGACGAAAACATGTGGATTAACAAGACATTAGCAGCGAATTATTTGTTTTGGAACTAAGCAACCGCAATGTATGTATGTACTATGTATATATGTATGTATGTAGATTCGCAACAATAACAACAACGCGTATTCGCATTCCAGCGGAGAAAATCGCGTCGTCGTCAACGCCATTGGCGGCAAGATCGCTCGTTGTGGATCGCCCGCCACGATGCGCTGCTGATCATTTACATGCGCTGATCATTTACATGGCTGGCGGCCGGTTAGCTTCTAGCGCGCACTTGCGCGATAATGCTTGTGGCACATACCGATTGTTTTGGTTTGCGCATGTGCGCCTCCCATTGCGTATGCGTGTCGCGTGACGATTGTCGTACAGAGATTCCTCTTTGCGCGTGTGGGTGATTTTATTTTCGCAAGAACAGAAATTGTTTTTGTGATTTCAATAAATTTTTTGCCGTTTCTGTATTCTTTAACCTTTACACATATTTTGCATTTGGTGACGTATTCCATTGATTTTGATCGACAGCTGACGCTTTATGTCCCGTCTGTCACAGCATTGATTCTTAATACAACAGTGCATTTTTTATTATTTTAATGTGTATGCAGTTGTGTTCTATCCCCATTGATTCTCAAAAGTTCACACAATTCGGTTAAGCTTACTGCTGGCTTGTTGTTAACCCTGGTAAGGTGGAACCCCAGCTATCCACCAGGACTTATAAAATGCGTAATGCTGAACCTTGGTCCATAGATGGCGTACCACTTGTGCTCTCCGACAGGGTTAAGTACATAGATTTCACTCTAAATATAGACCAATCGGAATAAAAAATTAAGGACACCTGGGCCACACTGTAGTAGTGAAACACAATCAATAAATAAATAGGGTTATATTTAAATTACTAAGATAGTATATTATAGTTAGCTAGTTCGTTAGTTAATTCTTGGGTGTATCAGAACAAGAGACACCGCGACATAAAAGATCTTTTGTATGTCTTAAATAGAGGGCCCCTAACCCAGTATGGCCTTGCCTAATTAATCCTAAAAGGGCTTTGGTAGGCGATTTCTTTATAAAAAAAGGGTTAGACCATTGAAGCTTTAAAGTGGTTCAAAATTTGACAGTGACAGAGGATAGTTTCATCATCTTCAAGGCAAAGCCGGCATTCCGACTCTGTGATCACACCTAGTCGGTGCAAGTGGAATCAAGTCATGTTCTCTCTCCCCTGCTCTGGATTGCGGTTGTAAACGACCTTCTAGAGGAACTGGAAAAAGTGGGCTGTCGGGTAATCGCCTATGTAGATGATGTGGATCTTTTGGTTAAGGGACAATTTCTTTTCCTTTCCTTTCAACGGCGGCTGTCGTGGAAGCCTAACATTGAGGATAGTGTAGGGAGCTATCGGTAAAAGGTGGGGTCTCTCGCCCAAATTAATTCATTGGCTCTAGAAAACCAAATTTAAGCCTATATTGTTTCAAGGGACCCTTGTCTGGTAGAACTGACTAGAAAAGGCTATATTGTAAAACGGGAATTAGCGGAGCCTTAGGAACCACACCTACACTGGCGCTTAAAATACATATGTTGAACATGGCGCCTGGGGATATTGTAGACAGAATTATCGCAGCACGAACTGCCATTAGGCTAAGGGAAACCGGGTCCTTTTGTGACATAAAAAAGGAAAACAAGACGTTTCTCTTCTGCAGCAAATGCACTTTAAAGTACGCTACCGTTCAAGGGCTATTTTTTGGTGGAAGGCCTGATTTTAGCATAATGTCAACTTAAGCAGACAATTAAGACAATTGAAAGGTAGTAGGAACGATGGTTGGTTGGTTGGTTGGTTGAAGTGGCGAGTTTAACAACTCCAATTAGCACTTATGCGTGCCGTTTTAAAACCACTACTCGCAATTTAAACCTGAAAAGAAAGCCCGAAAAGAAAGCAGCAGAAGTCGGTTATATATCTCAAACCCAGCCTGTGGAGTTCAAGAACTTAAGAAGTTGCAGTGGGTTAATGTCACTTATGTCCGTTAAACCGCAGAAGCAGGGTTTCNTTAGTCGAGATAGATCCTTCCTGTTTAGTTTGATAAGAAAAGCAGTGCGTTTTGCGCAGTAGGTGGGCCACAGACTCCTGCAGACCCTACAGGATTGTAGGTTTTTCCACCCACTGCTAGCCACATTTTTCCAGTGCTGAGAGATGCGGCTCTTGATATAGCTCAGAGGCACAATAACCTCCTTTGCCTCTGAGATATCCAGAGCCGACCCATTCCTGGCCAGCTCGTCAGCCATCTCGTTGCCATGAATTCTGCTGTGCCCCGGCACCCAGATCAGTGCAACGACGTGCCTGTCGGCACTGTTTTATTATGCTGGAGGTGATGCTTACAGGGCCAAGTGCCTTGATCGCTGCCTGACTATCTGAGAAAATAGCAATGCTGGTTCTCGCTAGCTTCGAGGCTAAAATTATTTTGCACGCCTCATTTATGGCAAAGACCTCTGCCTGAAAAACACTGGCCGAATTAGGTAATCGAATAGACTCTTCAATTTGGAGGTCGGTTGAAAAATTTCCGCCCCTGCCCCACAATCCATTTTTGAACCGTCCGTAAAAATGGATAC
>NW_016166076.1:22422-25357 GCF_001687245.7 Rhagoletis zephyria | reverse complement strand
TACATACTTTAAATTTGAATGTAAAGAATGAAATTGTTTCACTGTTATTAATTATTGTATAAACAAGTGATTTTTAAGCAAAAAACAAAAACGACTTCAATTCTCATATAAAAATTTAAGATTATCGTTATTTTTTTCATGATCCGATGATCAGATTTAAACCAAATTAATATCGGACCACCTGTGAGGTAACACGTTTTCTTTAAAAAAATAATTGTAGAAATCGGCTAACGTGTGCTGTAACATACATAAAAAAATAAATATTCCGACGAGTTGATAACCTTTCTCTTTTTTGTGAAGTCGGTTTAATAGTAGTTCCATATAATGTCTGAAAATTGTATGCGCTGCAACAACCAAGCATTTTAACACCATATACATGTATTATATTTTTATACTTTTGATTAAAAATCTTAATCTACCAGAAATATATGCATTTACTTTTGTTTGTAAATGGTCCATATTTGGAAAAAATAAGTTAATTGTAAAATCAATAATTTTTAAAGAAAGCTTTCTAAATATGAACGAAATCGGACAATAACTATTGGTTTACCAGTTAGTTAATATGCGTTCTAAATATGAACCAAATCGGACTATAAATGAGGGATTTTCAAATATCTGGACTCCTGAGCAACCTATCGGATTAACTCATCTTTCGTATTGCATTGTCATGGGGTTCTGAGCTAACTGTGAAGAGTCAAGTCTATAGGTCATTGAGAAGTTGACCAAAAATTGATTGCAATATTTGCCCCTAAGAACGTACGTACAGAGCAAGACTACTATTTCTAGTAAAAGTTTTTATTCATATATAAATTGCAATGCCTTTAATTTTTAGTAATTTGATGTGGGGTTCCATAAAATTAATGGTGTTTGGTAAGGGTTCCATCATCTTAAAAGTTTAAGCAGCTATGTTATAGAGAAATAGTATTTTATCCAATAATGTATGTATGTAGAGTTGTTTTCTCAATACGAGGAATACAAGAAATGAGTTAAAGGCATCAAAATGGTTTTTGTTAATGCATAAACATGTTTTTTATTTTTTAATATATCTTTTGGCGTAACCGCCGCAATTGCGTTGTGCAGCCTTTTTTTTGTGACGGTTAAAAGGGCGTAAGCGACAAAATCACCTGTTTGATTAAAGATGGACAAATAATACCAAAAGTATTATATACCTAAAATCAAACGTAATTTATTCATTGACTTTCACGTTAGTATCTACAGTAATTGCCGTGTTAATAAAAAAAAAACCCCTACTGTAAAATTTACTTTTTGTCGCTTACGCCCTTTTGGCGGTTAGGGCTCGTTATATTAAGGGAGTTCAAGATTTTTAGCATTTTAGATGTTTTTTATCCCATTTGGCCATAATGCGTGGTTTGGTTGAAACAAAATGCGCCAAATAGTTTGACGAATATTTGAGACCATGCTGTGATAGAACTGTTTGAAAGTGAGCAGTCAAATCAACAGAACAGAAAAAACAAAGAACACTTTTCAGCTATACTGAAGGTTAACTCTTGATATTGACGCAGTAAAGCTAAGCGACAAAAGTTAAAAAAAATACTTTCCTAGCACAGCAACAGCAGTTTTTTAGTGTATCTTTTACTTTTTCAAACACTGTTTAGTACTATAGTAGAGTTTAATTTTATTTGCCAAAAGATTAAATTTATTTGCCAAAGGATTAATTTTATTTGCCAAAAGGTTAAATTTATATGCCAAAAGACTAAATTTGTTTGCCAAAAGATTATTTTTATTTGCCAAAGGTTTAACTTAATGTGTCAATGCTATATAAGTAAAGGGTTTAAATTTACCTTGGTCTTCATTTTTGCCTTTATCTTTACGCATCTTTGTTTNTTTATTTGCCAAAAGGTTAAATTTATTTGCCAAAAGACTAAATTTGTTTGCCAAAAGATTAATTTTATTTGCCAAAGGTTTAACTTAATGTGTCAATGCTATATAAGTAAAGAGTTTAAATTTACCTTGGTCTTCATTTTTGCCTTTATCTTTACGCATCTTTGTTTTTGTTTTTATTTTTACGTTTGTCTTTATCCTTTTCTTTATCTATGTATGTACGTACTCACCTTTACTTTCATTATTGTATTGGTCTTTTTCTAAGTGTTATTCTTTAACCTTTTATTAGTTGTATACCATATGCATACACACAAGAAGCACTTGTTCAGCCCCAACCATTTCCGTTGCATTATATCCGTTGCACCATTTCCGTTGCATCATTCCCGTTGCATCATTTCCGTTGCACCATTTCCGTGTGCAATTTCCGTTGAATTTGCCAATTTACTCCCAACCAACCAACCGCCGCTAAAGAAGTTTCACTTCAAAAATTTCAAATTTGTTGAGAAATGAAGGCTCCAGTGAATTATGAACATTAAATCCCATTTATTGGCCACTGTGCGGCGTTCGGCTGTCAAACTCCAAAATATACAAGAAGGATGAGAGACAAAAGAAAATAAGATATAACCCAGTAAGCATTTAAAACATAAACCTTTTCATGGAAAATATGTTCTCTACATGAGGGTTATAATCCCTAAGTGCGACCGAAAGCCGCCTACGCAGAAAGGTGTTCTTTGCAAAAGGTGTTCAGCCCGCCATATTTGGCAACACAGAAAGGAGAATTCTACTTAGTGAGGGTTATAATCTCTAAGTGCGGCCGAAGGCCGCCTACGCAGAAAGATGTTCTCTGCAAAAGGTGTGCAGAACTTTTTTTCGATAAGGTCTAATGAACATTCATATTTATGTATACAACTTTAAAAATATTGTATTAAATAATCTATGTATGCTTATGTATATAAATAAATTTTATATTTTTTGCGTTCTCTGGTTGCACCACGCTCGCTGCGAGTCCGCGCGGCATGAAAGCAAAGGCGCCCGTGGCAGGAGCGAAAAAAACTAATAACTACCGAGTCCAAATTTCCATGTTTTTTTCTTA
>NW_016166076.1:0-21395 GCF_001687245.7 Rhagoletis zephyria | reverse complement strand
CATTTCCGTGTGCAATTTCCGTTGAATTTGCCAATTTACTCCCAACCAACCAACCGCCGCTAAAGAAGTTTCACTTCAAAAATTTCAAATTTGTTGAGAAATGAAGGCTCCAGTGAATTATGAACATTAAATCCCATTTATTGGCCACTGTGCGGCGTTCGGCTGTCAAACTCCAAAATATACAAGAAGGATGAGAGACAAAAGAAAATAAGATATAACCCAGTAAGCATTTAAAACATAAACCTTTTCATGGAAAATATGTTCTCTACATGAGGGTTATAATCCCTAAGTGCGACCGAAAGCCGCCTACGCAGAAAGGTGTTCTTTGCAAAAGGTGTTCAGCCCGCCATATTTGGCAACACAGATAGGAGAATTCTACTTAGTGAGGGTTATAATCTCTAAGTGCGGCCGAAGGCCGCCTACGCAGAAAGATGTTCTCTGCAAAAGGTGTGCAGAACTTTTTTTCGATAAGGTCTAATGAACATTCATATTTATGTATACAACTTTAAAAATATTGTATTAAATAATCTATGTATGCTTATGTATATAAATAAATTTTATATTTTTTGCGTTCTCTGGTTGCACCACGCTCGCTGCGAGTCCGCGCGGCATGAAAGCAAAGGCGCCCGTGGCAGGAGCGAAAAAAACTAATAACTACCGAGTCCAAATTTCCATGTTTTTTTCTTATAAATAATAGGGCAATTCATATACATAAATTTGTAAATGCCTCTAACCATGTAAATCTCGTAAACTTACTTAATTTTGTATGGAAAATCGGTTTATTTAGGAGGTTTACGCGATTACGAGGCATTTACGCGTTTCCATGAATTCCCGTAATGTATTATAGAATACGGATTGATATTCAATGTAAACGATTAAAAAATCTTATCGAGAAGTAATAAATATTTCCATTTTTTTATACAATTTTTTTATAAAAATTAAAAATGTTGTACAAAATAATGATTATGTGGAAAATTGAAACAATCAGTCTAAAGCGTGTCTAATTAACTATTAACATGAAAACATTATGAGTTAGCAAATATTATATCAACAGTTTGCATAAATTAAAATATGGTTACATTATTAAACATATTAAAAAAGACCAGTTGCTGTCGAAATTCGACAGTTTTTCTAGTTTTAGAAGCCTTGGAGAGGTTTTCTAACTTAACACGTAGCAAAACTTATACGGTACAAATTAGATAACCGGAAAATCTTCTGCTAAAACGTAACTAAAATTTTTTTTATCTGAGAAGGTCTTTGGAGGACTTCGGCAGGACTTGGAATTGACCCGATACATTCAAGTTTATCGATAAATTTCAATGATTTGATACATATCGATAGTTCGATGAATTTCAAGAACACTAAAATTCGATAACTCAACAAAATCCGTTAACTCGACCAATTTCGATAACTGCGAAATTCGATGGCTCGATAAATTGCAATAACTCAAAAATGTAAAAACTTCGGATACCTTTATAAATTTTTTTTTGACATCTCCACATTTTTCGAAAACTATCTAAACATTTTGATAACTCGTTACACTCTGTTAAGACGATTAAATTCGATAAGCAGTGATAAATTGATAACCTTGATATAACCTTGAAATTTCGATAAATCGATATATTTTGAAAATTCCATAAACTACGCTTCGTTGAACCAACCAATTTCAGTAGATCAATAATTACACTGGTCTACAAATTTCAACTTTTTTTCTGCGAATAAGACGGGACCTGGTGTTTCTGAACGGATTTTTCGTGCTGAACACGAATCCGGGGTCAAAAATGTCCCATCACGTCACGTTTTTGAGAAAAAAGGGGTTGAAACCCCTAAAAACAGCGTTTTTGGCCATTTTCGAAAAATTATAGAGCTGAACCCTGACGTGGTACAAATTTTGCATATATCAGAAATTAAAGGCTAAACCGTGCCCTTTCGAATGAGCCCTATGCCGAATTGATCGCGTGCACCCTTAAAGCAGGGGGTGTATTTGTGTTTAGGGGTGCAGGAAAAATTGATCACAGAAAGAATTTAATCTTAAACGATCATAGAAAATTAATAATGCCAAGGTTTTAACTATATTAAAAGTCGCTGATTACGAATCTGCAGTTAGATTTTAAAAATTTAAGATGACGGGTCGAATATGGTGGATATAAAAAATAAACTGAAATTCGCTAAATAAAAATTTTTAAGTCCGCCATATTGGATCCGCCATTTTGAATTTTTAAAATCTAACTTCAGATTCGTAATCAGCGACTCTTAATGTAGTTAAGACCTTAGCATCATTCATTTTATATGGTCGTTTAAGATGAAATTCTTTCTGCGATCAATTTTCCCTGGACTCCTAGACACAAATACACCCCCTGATCTAAGGGTGCATGCGATTAATTCGGCATAGGGCTCATTCGAAAGGGCACGATTTAGCCTTTAATTTCTGACATATACAAAGTTTGTAGCACGTCAGGGTTCAGCTCTACAATTTTTCAAAAATGGCCAAAAACGCTGTTTTTAGGGGTTTCAACCCCTTTTTTCTCGAAAACGTGACGTGATGGGAAGTTTTGGACCCCAGATTCGTGTTCAGCACGAAAAATCCGTTCGGAAACACCAGGTCCCGTCTTATTCGCAAAACCCTTGTAGACCAGTGTTATCGATAACTCTGTAAGTTGAAAGAACTCCGTGCATTACGACACCTCGATAAATTTCGTTAAGTCTATAAATAACGATAATTCAATAAATATCGATAACTTGATACATTTCTTTAACTTGACAGATTTCGTTAATCCCACACGTTTTTTTAACTAGACAACTATCCGTAAATTTGGACAAATAAGTTTCTGTGTCTATAAATTTCGACAACTCAGTAAACATTGATCAGTTTGAATAATTCGATACATTGCGATAACTTAATAAGCATGGATAAATTTCGATAATTATAAACTTCGATGATTGGATAAATTTCAGTAACCTTTATGGCTGATTTTATTTCGATTCCTATCGGAAAATTTCAACTCTGTTAACCTAATTCTTATTTATTTCTCATTGTCTCCATTTTCGCCTTTATCTCAATTTTCGTCTTTATCTTCACTTTTGCCTCTTTTTGTCTTCATCGTTATCACTTGTTTCCTCATCTTCATATTTATCTTTATTTCAAAGTTTAATTTCAAATACGAAGTAAAACAAAATGCGAAACAGCTTACATTGAACAGGTTACAAAAACAACCATACACAAATACGGAAATTTTGGATTGGTCTTCATCTTTGTTTTTATCTTTCACATCTTTGGTTATATCCTTTTCTTTTTCTATTCACGTAGATGAGATGAGGTGCGATGACGTGATAAGATGTACCGTGATTTTATGTGATGTGATTGGATATCATGTCATGTGTTGTCATATCCTCTGATGTCATGTCATATGATGTCATACCATATGATGTCATATCACGTGATGCCACGTCATGTAATGCCATGTCATGACATACGATGTCACATCATGTGATGCCAAATCTTGTGATGTCATGGCATATAATGTGATGTCATATCCTATGATGTCATGTCACGTGATATCGTGTGATGTGATATCATATTATGTGATGTAATATCATGTGAATCATGTGATGTCTCTTCATATCATGTGATATAATGTGATGTGATGCCATGTAATGTGATCACATTCCATGTTCCGATTATTATATCGATAACCCTGTTCATAACTGTGTCGATAAAAATACCGTTAACAATATCCATTAACATATAGAAAAATACAACGATTGCAAAATCGATCGATAAATATAACAACCATAAGTATCGATTATTGTACATATCGATAACAATATAAATTACTAAATCGATAACAAAATCTATTATTTAATCGATTATTATACCGATAATAATATCCATTATTGTATCGATAACAATACCGATTATTATGTCGATTACAATATCGGTTATTTAATCAATAACAGTATCAATAATAATATCGATTATTTTATCGATAGCAATATCGATTGTTATATCGATAAAAATATGTATAATATCGAGTTTTATATCGATAAGAATATCGATCTTCATCTTCATTCTTTTCTTCATATTTATCTTTATTTTTGCATATTCCTCTTCATCTTTACCTCAAAGTGTTTAACTTTACCTTGATCTTCGTTTTTGCCTGTATCTCTAGGCATCTTTGTTTTTGTTTTTATTCTCAAACCGCTAAACCGCTGAGAACCATTTCCATGTGCATTATTCCCCTTGAATTTGACAATTTACTCCCAACCAACCAACTGCCGCTAAAGAAGTTTCACTTCATAAATTCAAGAAATGTTCTTACCCTTTCAGTTACCCTAATTCTTATGTATCTGTCATTGTTTCAATTTTCGTCTTTATCTTCACTTTTGCCTTCTTTTTTTTGACTTCATCGTTATCATTTATTTCTTCATCTTCATATTAATCTTTATTTCAAAGCTTAATTTCAAATGTGAAGTGAAACAACATGACGAAACATATCAAATTGAACATGTTGCAGCAACATCTATACACAAATACGAAAATGTTTAAACGATGGTTTGGCCGTAATTTTCAACCAATCGCGAAACCATAAAAACTCTGCTCATCTACGGAAAAATGCCTTTCCAACGGTGTTCTTGGTTTTGAAATCGGTTCGGTAGAATCGCCAAACGAACGGAGACAAAATTTATGTTAGCGTATTAATATATAGATGTTACAAAATAGTTTACCTCTTAAAATATTAGCGAAATTTTAGGATCGGTCATATAAACGGCTCTGTTAAAGAGGTCTAATATTCTATTTTCGCCGCTACTTTCCCTTGCATATGGTTTTCGGATATTATTTTATACATAAATCATTATTATTTTTTATTAATATATTACTATGAAAAAATTTTCTACGATTACTATTTACGTCAACATGAGAAAAATCACGTTCAAAAGCATATTGAGAACCATTTTGCCTCTGCCTTGAAAGGGTTAAAAAGCGTATCATATATAACAGACTCTGCATTAAAGGATTAAATGTCGCACTTTCATGAAAAAAGTTGAATGGCTAAATGATGGCCGGCGTCCAACTTTGTTGGAAGCGATTAGTTGAAAGGCCGTTCAACCAAAAGTTTAATGCAAAGTTATCAATGCAAACGTCTTTTTATGGCGAATATTTTGATATTTTTTCATATTTTGATATTTTAGCGATTCAACTTTTTTCCGTGCAACCCTGCATTGAGTTCAACGCAAAGTTCAACAATGCAAGAACTGCTTAACATCAAACACATATTGCACCGTGGAAGAATAATATTTTCTTGGGACAAACGAAATCGCCATTACTTTTTATAGAGTAATAGTATTTTAATCAATAACGTATGTATTTGTGTTGAAGAGTTGTTTTCTTAATAATAAGAATAAAAGAAATTAGTTATATTTAATATTTTTATTGAGCTTTGTACCACGATTGTTTATTAGGAAAAATTGAAAAAGCAACAAAGTCTAAGCGGTAGAAGTTATAGCACTATTTCGGAGATCACCACATCTCCTCATCAGACTTCTTTTGATGTGGTGATCTCCGAAATAGTGCTATAACTTCTACCGCTTAGACTTTGTTGCTTTTTCAATTTTTCCTAATAAACAATCGTGGTACAAAGCTCAATAAAAATATTAAAAATAAAATGTTCACAAGCCACAATAACATTGACAAATACGAAATTAGTTATAGTTATCAAAATAGTTTTTGTTAATGCAAAAAATTTTTTTCTTTTTTTAACCGACTTCGAAAAAAAGGGGGAGGTTAGCAGTTCGTCGGAATATTTTTTTTTTATGTATGTTACCGCATAACTTTAGACCACGTCGGAAAGGTAGTCCCATACTAATCTGGTTTAGATCCGATCATTGGATCATGAAATATTTAATTCGAAATTTCAGACTTTGGTATCGATACTGAGTACTCATTCTGGCATCGAGCTCATGGTATCGATACTCTAAAAGTATCAGGGAAAAAGTAGCGATACTACTCAGTATCGGACTCATTAAAATCGTATATCTAGTTATTTCCTGAAATTAAAACAATATAAATTTAAAATATTTGATTTTTATTTCATTGCAGAACTTACTTTCACGGTAGAAGTAATTTTGATGTTAAATTTACATACATACATACAAATATTCATATATAAATATATACCCAGCCAGCAAAATATCCGGAAACGTATCCGAAAATTGAACCAATTTCGTATAAAAACCTGATGTTTCATCCGTTTTCCGATCCCATTTTTGGACGGTTTTCAGATCAATTCTCCCACTAAAGTGTTCATCCGAAACGTGTGTGCAGAAAACTATCGAAAATGGTTGTAAAACGGATGCGCTATTTTCCTGAAATTTGTCTGATTAAATCTTTCGTTGAAAACGATTTCATTATGAACTTCACAGAAACTTTTCCATAGTTGCAGGAAACCAAACAAAAAACAATTTATCCGTCAATTGAATAAATAATTTTAATGTGTTGCTTCTGACGGAATTCGAACCTGGGACCTCCTGAAAGCTAACAAATAGTACCACACTTCTCTGCACACTCAGCTACTGGTGAAAACGTATATATGTTTTCAAATGCTCAGTTTGAACAAATATTTTAAAATTATTGTTTTGAAATAAGATGATAACATTTTTCAGATACGAAAAATTAACAAATATGAAAATCGTTTTCTGAATATTTCCGGATACGAAAACTGTACGAAAACTTCAATTTCGGCAAAAAGAACGTTTCTCTGATGGCTGGGTACTTTCACGAATTTTAAGTTTTATTAAGAAATTTTTGTAAACTTTTTGGGTATGCATTTTTGTAGCCTATTCAATTTTAGTACAATAATGTGCAAGTTTGAATTAAAAGTCAACGGTAGTAGGCTACACGTAAATTTGAATAGGTTACAAAACTGCATACCCAAAAATTTTCTAAAAATTCTGCATTTTCGTGAACTTTGCGTAAAGTTTTATGGCCTTACTAGCAATTACCCGGCGTGCTTCGCTGCGCCTTAAAAGTATTTTTCTGTTGTAACTCTCCCCCTAAGCTCTTATGGCCTCATTTACAAAATATTTTTAAAGAACTTTATGAAGTTAGATTTAAAAAAAAATCGATCTATGAAGCATTGTTTATTTATTTTTTTTGAGTTAATATATTTTCGAAGGTAATTAGAAAATATGTAAAGAACCGACTTTCTCTTGGAAATTTAATTTATAATCTTATAACTGGAGTCTACTATCGCACCCTTTCCTCAAACGTGTATTGATTCAATATTCAAATAACGTATATTTATATAATTTGAAAAAATCTCCCTACTATACAAATATGTACAGCAATATTAACTAATATTTTCAAATGTTGTGAGAGGGAGTAACAAAACAAAATTACTTTTAAGGCGCAGCGAAGCACGCCGGGTATTCGCTAGTTAGTTAATATTGCTGTACATATTTGTATAGTAGGGAGATTTTTTCAAATTATATAAATATACGTTATTTGAATATTGAATTAATACACGTTTGAGGAAAGGGTGCGATAGTAGACTCCAGTTATAAGATTATAAATTAAATTGTTGTCAATGTTTTTTAATAATTGTAAACATTCGCCAGCTGTTTCTGTTTATTTATTAGTAAAAGGCAGGACTGCCAATCTTGCGGCAAAACAATAATAAAAATCCAAAAAAACACGTAAAGCCAAACAGAATTAATTGCAAAACGTGCAATGATACACACATTAAATTTCTTATGTGCACCCTCCACACAGACCCCAATCACTTCTGAAAATTTCATTTTATGTGCACCCTCCACACAGACCCCAATCACCCCAGAAAATTTCATTGAAATCGGGCAAGCCGTCTAGGAATGATAGAAATCTCTTATGTGCACCCTCCACACAGACCCCAATCACTTCTGAAAATTTCATTTTATGTGCACCCTCCACACAGACCCCAATGACCCCTGAAAATTTCATTGAAATCGGGCAAGCCGTCTAGGAATGATAGAAATCCGAAAAAAAACGTAAAGCCAAACAGAATTAATTTTTTTTTTTGTCTTTGCAAAACGTGCAAAGATACACACATGAAATTTCTTATGTGCACCCTCCACACAGACCCCAATCACCCCTGAAAATTTCTTTGATATCGGGCAAGCCGTCTAGGAGGAGTATGCGAACAGGAAGTTTTGCCACTTAATTTTATATATATAGATTCATAAAAAATAAAAAAGGTTTGTAAACTGAAAAATGCCATTTTATTAAGCTCATTAAACCTACTTTATTTTTTACGAATAAGGCCATTAAACTTTAACTTATTTGGTTTATGATATGCAACAGACTACACGCAATTTCAGTTTATTTTAAGTGATGGACAAAATTGACTGATAGTAATCCATATAATCAAAGAAAGCAATGGAATAAAAAATTTAAAAAGTGTGTTTTTTTTAATTATTCGATACTACGAGTACTTTGCAAAGTATTGAGTAAAATCACCAAATAAGGTATCGAGTATTAAAACACTCATTTTTACACCCTCAGTATCGATACTTAAGGCTGGTTTTCACTATGTCATATTTTGACATCAAAATTTGTCGACATATTTTGACACAAGTTTATCTCTTTCATCCGCACCTTCGCTGATGATATTATGGGCCAAACGCGAACATATAGCTGGTATAGCAGCGTATGTATACGACTGAAGACCTTTCCTGATCTAACTCAGTCGATATACCGTTTTCTAATCGCATTTGACAATGTGTTTTCATTTATTTGACGACATTGTCATTGAATTTGACATAGTGAAAACAAGGCTTTACTCAATATCGATAGTATCGTTCGAACCCTAGCCTAAGGTCGTGGCCACGCAATGAGCGGCAAAGCGGCGAGCGGCGCCATACAAAACTGCTGCTCAGTGCGTGGCCACTTCAATAGTATCTCATATGTTTTAATTTTTAGCCGCTCAGCCGCTCGCCGCTTTGCCGCTCATTGCGTGGCCTCGGCCTAAGGGGAGGTCCCATACTAATTTGGTAATTTTTTTATACTTTTTAGTTCTTGTTATAACAAAAGCGTGTTTTTAGTTTTTTCAAACTATAATTTTTTTATTATTTTTTCCAACATTTTTTGACAAAATTTCAAACAAAAATATCCTCTTTTAGTCACTACTTCGAAACGAGTGTTTCATTCCGAGTACAACTGGGTACGATTTAGAAAAATCAATATGCAATTTCGGAAGTTGTGAATTTTTTAAAGATTCAGGGTAGGCCAAATAAGACCTCCATCCATAGTGCATAGGTCCATAATTTTCCTAGCAGTGATCGCAGTCGCTCCATCTTGTTGGAACCACAAATTAGGATGCTGCTCTGCCGTTGGTCGCAAAAAGTTGTCAATCATTGTTCTGTAAGAAGCCCCAGAAACAGAGTTGGGCAAAATTTATTCGAATGACGAATAACAAATGAATAAATTGTTTTTCTTGTTATTCGTAAATAATAAATAATTTTGTTTATTCAAAAAAAAAATTATTCGAATGACGGATAAATTATTTTATTCGTTATTCGAATAATTATTATCTTCATTAATTATTCGAATAACGAATAAAATAATAATAAAACAAGTAATTTATGTATATAGATATGTACATATATTTATGTATAAAATGATATCCGTTTTCGTTGTTGCGATTTAACTTAAACCCCTGGATAGATTTAAGTCAAATTTTCGGAGGTTATTCCCTGCGCATAAAGTCCTAATAAAGGCTACTAGAAAACTCCTAGGTGGCGATGGAGCCGAGTTATTTATAAAAGCCGTATTTATGAACCGATTTCGTTCAAATTCCAAATGTGTTCTTCCTGCATGATGAAAAATACTTATGCGAAAAATGGAACCGCTAGGTGGCGCTGCAGTTGAGTTATTTAGAAAATCCCTATTTATTGTACAATCAGGTTGCAATTCATAATGGTGCTGCAGTCGAAATCATTAGAAACCCCATATGTTTGGACCTGTCTCTTATACACATCTCTATACTTCCTACATTATTAGGGCATAATATTTAATAAACCTGCGTTTTTAGTTTTTTACCAGGTAGTCAACACTTTTCAAAAGGACCATATATTATAATATATTTCCAAAAGTTTACACAGAATATGGATATATGGGTATCAATTAAAAGAAAATTTTAAAACAAGATTAATTATAACTTTTGTTTTCAATTATCCTTTGGAACATATTAAAAATGTCCTTAAAATATATTATCCTTCCAGATTTTTGCTTTTGAATGCATTTCTAACAGCCGCACTCAGAAACGTTCNAAAAGTTACGACTACATCCTTCCAAGAAAGACCACTGTTGGTATATCAATGGCCAAATTTTACATCGACGGTTTTTGGCTCTCCTATAATAGAAAACGCACATCTGTGCTCTTCAGCTTCCTTATAAGGACTTTTGTTGGCCTACATAACATAAGCCTAGAAGTTGACGCATCGGACCAATGTTGTAGTTGCCAGACCATAGAAGAAGATTACGCACGCTTAGAAAAGATCTCACAAATGGAAATAAGACCATCGGTAAAGCTCATGACATTGAAAGGTATTTTTTCTCGCATATAGCATCAGAGCGCTATTCTTTTGGCAGAAATATGTGTGAGAAGGGTTCTGCTCTTTAGTTGTTCAACCTAAATTAAGAATTTTTACTTTACCCATATTTGGTTTTCAACGCTATTCTTGCATTGGCCAACGCAAAAAATCTTATCAGGGGCCGCGAAACCAGAGGGAATGGGCTAGTATTCTTGANATATGTGTGAGAAGGGTTCTGCTCTTTAGTTGTTCAACCTAAATTAAGAATTTTTACTTTACCCATATTTGGTTTTCAACGCTATTCTTGCATGGGCCAATGCAAAAAATCTTATCAGGGGCCGCGAAACCAGAGGGAATGAGCTAGTATTCTTGGCAAAATAGTAAACAGATTTCAGCTAACTCACAATCCTTGACAATAGAAATAAAAGTAAAAGGTGGCTCAATGTGTTAAAAATGAGTTTTTATTCATTATTTAAAATAACGAATAAAACAACGAATAAATTATTCGAAAGCAATTTATTCACGAATAATTTATTCGTAAATGAGTTATCTGCGAATAATTATATTACGGATAAAAGTTTATTCGAATAATTATCTAAATAACAATTTATTCGAATAATGCCCAACTCTGCCCAGAAATCGTTTCTGAGGTTGTATCCTCATTCTCGAAGAAATATGGGCCGATAACTTTTTCGGCCATAACACCGCACCAAGAAGTGCATCTGGATGGGTATAACTGGTGGTGGTGTGTTGCCCTTGGATTTTCAGAGCCCCACAATCTACAGCTTTGCTTAGAAATGCGCTTCATCCGACATCAAAACATTACCTAAAAAATCAATTTGTGTGGATAATTGTGTAAAACGAATAGCGTATTGTAGTCATCGTTGGTGGTCTTGGTGTAAGTATCCATTATGATTTTCCAAGAGATTAACTATAACTAGGGTTGCCAGATTCTGAAACGAAGAAAGGATTACTTTTCTATTTTCGATAGAAAAAAAGCAGTACAACACAAAAAAAGAGTACAATTTTTTCTTTAATTTTTTGTGCAATTTATTGTTAAAAATTACCATTATTCAGGTACAAACAAACAAAGATATCTCAGATATATTTTTCAAAGCACTAATAAATGTTAAAAATAAATAACTAAATTCTACAAAATAATTCCAGACTCGTCCCAAATATATAGCCATTTTTTTAATAATATGAATGGCAAAGTACAGGGCGTAAAATAGTAACTGACGCACAGGTTTTTTGAAAAATAAAACTATTGTTAACTGTGTAAATATTTGACTTTAATTTTATTAATTACTTTTAAAATGTTAATCCTTATTTGCATCTTCCAGCTTTGGGAGATAAGTACATTTATTTTTCAGGTGTATATTTTCTTAGACTTTGTATAAAAAAAGAAAAAAAAAACTGTCTAGGGTTGGTCGAATGAATGGCCCCCTAGTCACCAGTTCCGAGTCTATTCGATTGCTTAGTATGAGGCCTTATATTAGACAAAAGGGGGGTGTAAATGACTCAAATGGGGGAAATTAACCTATGGTTACAGAAGATATGTAATAAAGCAACCGAAGAAAACCGCTGGTAAACCCAAATGAAGGTTAAAATTTAAAAACTAATTAACAAAATTTAAGTAAAATCTGTGGAAAATTAACAATAAACTACTTTTTCGCCTAATCTATAAAGGATCATTTTATTTTTCAAAAAAGAACCTGTGTGGCAGTTATTATTTTATACTCTGTTTATGATCAAATACTAATAGCTGGAAAAAGCAGTACAAAAGAAGTACAAAACTAAGAAAGAAGTACATTTCCAGCTATTTTTTTTTGGGGAGTACAAGGGAGAAATTGCAATAAAGAAGGAGTACGTTTACTCCCAAAATCAGTACGTCTGGCAACCCTAACTAAAACATGCAGAAATAATATTAAAAAATTAAGAAGTTATACGTGTTTAAAATTGGTAGCTCTTATTTGGCCCACCCTGTACTTACAAAATCACTACAGTTATAATTCACAGAATATTTTAATCAGATTGAATTCACTTTGAGGTTTCAATGGTTTGTCCAGTTATACAAAACGTCATAGCTTCATAATTTTTTTTATTGGTTGCTACCTAGTTTTACTCGAAATTAAATATTATTTTCTAAGTAATGACTAAAAGGTACTGAGGTTGTTCACACTTGCCTGGTTATCAGGTTATGTGGTTATATTTTTTATTTGGTTTACAGCAACAAAATACACTACAGAATAATAATTTTTAACCAGATAACCTGATAACTAGGCAAGTGTGAACAACCTCACTATTTTCTTTTGAAATTTTGAAAAAAAAATATTTTAGCTGTGTAAAAAGTAATAAAAATTGGTGAAAATTTTAGTTTTTTCCAAAAATGTTCCACATATTTACAATGTGCTCACAAAAGTTATTATTTCTATAAAAAGTACAAAACTTAAAATTGGTTAAAAATAACCAAGCTAAATATTGTTTAGTCATGCAAAAATAGTTTTTTAAGAAAAAGTTGAGAATTTAAGGATGTTAGAAAAATTTTGAAAACAGTTTCGTGAATTACTCGGCCAGCTCTACGACCTAGTTTTATTTTGTAACACCGTGTTATCTTTCATATTTTGATTTCCTGTCACGTTTTTTTAATTTTTTAGGTTTAAAAAGAAGAAAAAAATTCCGAAAAGCCTTAAACATTTCGCTTTAAACGTTTGAAACTCAAACACTATGTAAACTGTTCGTAACTAAAATAAAAATAGCGACGCTACTGTTTAAAAAATTCTTAGAATGAAAAATGCGCCTTTACTTTTGCCGATTGATTACATTGATTGGTGTACCGTTACACAAATTATTTTGTTTTTGAGTGATCAGCGTATTCATTTAGTTGAACTTGCGCTTTGGCAGTGTATGGATGTGGCAGTTCACATAGATTCACCTAAAAAAATTTTAATTGTTGTTTGGAATTTTTAGAAAAGGAAACGTAAATTAAAATTGTTGTAGTTATGTTCTTCTAATGTGTAACGATAAATGGATTTTTTCTTAGATCTGTGAAAATGCCACGAGGAAAATGGGTGGGGTTTAGTACCGATCACAACTATTTCCGGCTATTCCGATCCAAAAAAAATTCCACACACTTGTAGTCAAGGGTCTACGCATTATTTTAGCACTCACTTTTGTAAATTTTGGTCACTAATTTATTTACAAATTGGGTTTGAAATATGTCCTTTTTTGTAAAATTCGGAAATTAGCGTACANACTTTGGCAGTGTATGGATGTGGCAGTTCCATAGATTCACCTAAAAAAATTTTAATTGTTGTTTGGAATTTTTAGAAAAGGAAACGTAAATTAAAATTGTTGTAGTCATGTTCTTCTAATGTGTAACGATAAATGGATTTTTTCTTAGATCTGTGAAAATGCCACGAGGAAAATGGGTGGGGTTTAGTAGCGATCACAACTATTTCGGGCTATTCCGATCCAAAAAAAATTCCACACACTTGTAGTCAAGGGTCTACGCATTATTTTAGCACTCACTTTTGTAAATTTTGGTCACTAATTTATTTACAAATTGGGTTTGAAATATGTCCTTTTTTGTAAAATTCGGAAATTAGCGTACATTTATCACTCCTATTCTCCTTAAATAAGAATCCAATTTAAAATGAATAAGAACTTATTTTGGTGACTGCATTACCGACGACAGGGTGGATGTCTATGCTAGGTTTGCAGTTTCTTTGTGTTCTACGTTAACTTAGCAAATAAAGCAGCTGATTGCCCCATCCGCGGTAGCCGAATAGTGAGAGCTGCGTACTACAAGCCTGTAGGTCCCAGGTTCGATCCTCGGTTGGAGCAATCGCCAAAAAAAATTTGTTTTTATCATTTCTTTTATTTTTCTCAATTTTATTTGATTTATATACTTAATTGTTTTTTATTTTATTTTCGTTTGTTTTATTTTATTTCACATTTTTATATTATTATTAGTTATTTTAAGTTTTTAGAGTTTAATTTAACTAAAAGGTCAAAAACAACTTTAAAATAAAAAATATAGAAGCTATAATTGAATCAATAAAAAAAAATTTAATGAATATTCTAGCCGTGGGGTTCGAACCTACGACCTCGCGGCTCGTTAATCCGCATTACTGCCGTCTGTCAAGGCACAATTTTGATCAGATCAATTACGGCGTTAATCCGGATCAACGTTGCCGTTGTGGAATAATCCATACTTTCTATGCTTTAAGCGGCGATTGTGTTTTTATGATAACCTGTGACATGACAGAAATACACTCGGAGATTTGCCATTGCCTACCCAGGAGCCACCGCTATTATAAAAAACTTGTTTGTTTATTATTTTTTGATGTTGGTCGGAAACTGGGCTAGAACCCAGGCCAAACGGAATGATAGCTCGCACTGCTAACCACTACACTATAGCGGCAGCCACATGAGGATAAAAAGTGCAAACGAAAATAAACGTGCCAAAATCAGAGGCATTCTGTTAATGGAAAGAATATTTATTTATACGCATTTAGCAATAACATAAGAAAAATGTTAGGAAAAACCAGTTTTATAAATTAGAGAATCTAGAAAATTTTAGTTGAGACAAAAGTAGTACACGCGAAGGATTTTCCAAAAACGTATTCAAATACTACTCATTTTCAAAAGTGACATTTTATGTATGCACTTCATGCCAAATTTAAAATTTAATTTAAAATTTTAATTTTGGTGTCATGTGAAGTAAAATAGGGCCAAAAATGTCACGGTTTGAGCCAAATTGGCAGGGCTGGTAATATACATATGTAAATATGTATGGACATACATACATACGTGGGCACGTACGAGTACTAATGTAGTATACATTAGTTGCGCCCAGATCACATTCATACTAAAATCATCTCACTAAAATTATAATATTGCATTTCACACACGTAGTCTACAGTATAATATTGGCTTCTATAAATTCCAAGAATATTGGCAGCAATGTTAAAATTATGTTGATTAAAGGAATGGCAAAACGTACTATTATAAAAATACAAAAGAGGATGATCCTCTGCTACTACAAATCAGCACAAAAACACAAACTGAGCGTATCCCTCTTTAAAACTCGAAGACTCTTTTATTTACTTACAAATAATCTCTTATTTTCTTCTCCCCAAACTCTGCCCAGACAGTAGAAATTTTGCCTATGCATATACATACATACATGTACTTGCCTACATGGTTTTTGTAACAGCAGCGATTAACTTTTTGCCTGGTTATTACTTGTTGCACTTTAGACAATGTTCATTGTTATATACATACATATGTACATATGTATGTATAGATCTGTATACGTACATATTCCATGTAACTTTTGCATATACTCGATGAATCCAATCAGATGTCCACNCTCTTATTTTCTTCTCCCCAAACTCTGCCCAGACAGTAGAAATTTTGCCTATGCATATACATACATACTTATGTACTTGCCTACATGGTTTTTGTAACAGCAGCGATTAACTTTTTGCCTGGTTATTACTTGTTGCACTTTAGACAATGTTCATTGTTATATACATACATATGTACATATGTATGTATAGATCTGTATACGTACATATTCCATGTAACTTTTGCATATACTCGATGAATCCAATCAGATGTCCACTAAATTGCACAGGAAATGATACTTAGTACATGTTGGTAAAACTATCACTTATAATTTTTGATTAAATAAATAGATTTCTTTTAAATAGTTCAAAACAGCGTCATTAAGATATGGCAGCATATTAAAGCGCAACGTACGCGGCTCTACTGGCTTTTAAACCAACAGAGACCGTCATGGACAGACACGATTATAAGTTAAATTTTTCTATACACATATGTGAACTACATACATACATATGTATACACGCTTAAGAAAATTGTGTAAGTGTGCTCGTAAATACAAGTTTATGCGATGTGTGCTGCGTTTACCTGTTGAAATAGCAGTTAAAGACGATACTACTGAGAGAGGAAAAACATTTGTATTTGTGTTCAAGTGTGGTNTAAAGCACAACGTACGCGGCTCTACTGGCTTTTAAACCAACAGAGACCGTCATGGACAGACACGATTATAAGTTAAATTTTATGTGAACTACATACATACATATGTATACACGCTTAAGAAAATTGTGTAAGTGTGCTCGTAAATACAAGTTTATGCGATGTGTGCTGCGTTTACCTGTTGAAATAGCAGTTAAAGACGATACTACTGAGAGAGGAAAAACATTTGTATTTGTGTTCAAGTGTGGTGATCTTGACAACAACCAGTTTGTAAAGGTGTACAAAACCCTGTACATATTAATAATTATTGAGGTGAATTTCCAAAGCTATAGCGTACACATGTAATATTTATTTGGCTAAAAGAAATTTAAAAATGTATGTCCCCTTTCAGACACGTCAAGTCTTGCTTTCAAGTCTGCTCGTTCATTGGCGAAGGAGGTGCGAAGAGAGGGGAAGAGTACAGATACGTCCGTACCGTCAATTCGTTTCAAGTTATCTTGTCTCTTTTGATATTTTCGTTGCTTCCCATTTAAGAACCAAGGACTTGAATTCAATTAAAGTTGACGCGTGTGGAAGCAAATAGAAAACACAAAAGNACACATGTAATATTTATTTGGCTAAAAGAAATTTAAAAATGTATGTCCCCTTTCAGACACGTCAAGTCTTGCTTTCAAGTCTGCTCGTTCATTGGCGAAGGAGGTGGGAAGAGAGGGGAAGAGTACAAATACGTCCGTACCGTCAATTCGTTTCAAGTTATCTTGTCTCTTTTGATCTTTTCGTTGCTTCCCATTTAAGAACCAAGGACTTGAATTCAATTAAAGTTGACGCGTGTGGAAGCAAATAGAAAACACAAAAGCGAATGCGAAAAAAATTGCTTTCAAGACTTGACGTGTCTGAAAGAGGACTATGTACGTAGTCTTAAGGCCAAATCACAGAATTGGTGAGTTTGTACATTCGGGCGGTCACAGAGTGATGTTGTCTAGAAATTTTTATATAAAACTAGCAGNACGTAGTCTTAAGGCCAAATCACAGAATTGGTGAGTTTGTACATTTGGGCGGTCACAGAGTGATGTTGTCTAGAAATTTTTATATAAAACTAGCAGACCCGGCGAACTTTGTCCCGCCAAAAATTATTTTTTATTGAAACATTTGGTCCAACGTTTTTACCAACAATTCACGTTCAAGTTTGGTTTGGTGGTCGTCAGAAGGCATATCCTCCATTGTTGTCTTAGATAACCTAGGTTAGGTTGGGTTAGGAGGGCGTGTGTGGAATAATCCGTACATTCTCTCGCAGAGAGACTTGTCTAATGTGAGTGCCCTCTTTTAGTGAGTGTCAGGAGGAGACACGTACCTATATCGAAAGAGTATCTTTAAGTTATTATTTTACTGAACCAATTACTATCCCTGATGAAGCCATGGCAGCCTCTGCAGAGACGACAGCGTGGTACGACATCTCCATACAATTCCCGATTTCACTATTCCTGACTGTCGACAAAAATNATACTTTCACTCGGAGAGAGAATTGTCTATTGTGAGTGCCCTCTTTTAGTGAGTGTCAGGAGGAGACACGTACCTATATCGAAAGAGTATCTTTAAGTTATTATTTTACTGAACCAATTACTATCCCTGATGAAGCCATGGCAGCCTCTGCAGAGACGACAGCGTGGTACGACATCTCCATACAATTCCCGATTTCACTATTCCTGACTGTCGACAAAAATAGTGGCTTTGTCTTCTGCAACTCTACTACTAAGTAGAAGACTAGCAGCCCTCTCTATAGCGTAGACACTGCAGTCGTTCGGGAGGCGAAAGGACCGGTTGATCTGCAGGTACTTCGAGTAGACACAGGCTCCGGTTCCTTGTTCCAACTTTGAACCGTCAGAGTAGATAGATATAATTCCCTCTGCTACTAGAAGTCCTGCATACCATTCTTCTCTAGTCGGGAAGCTAATGGGTATCTTCGTATTGAAGTCCCAAACAGGCGTAATGTAATCAGTGCTGACTTCTATATCAGCCTTAATTCTATTTAGCCGGCCCCTATTTAAATTCATTCAGTATTGCTTAATTCCCGAAATTGGTTGCCTTCCACGTTTTGGCTTCTCTGCGCCTCAGAGCGCTCTTTGGGGCCGTACCATGGATGAAAATATGCAGCGGTTGCAGATGAAATATCATGTTCCGGAGGTGACTACTCACTGCCACGGATATGCCAAGTAAAGATGGCACGATTAATCGAATAACCGATTATAATCGGTTATTTTCATTCGGTTAACGATTTAATAGTATCGAAATTTTCCTTTCGATTAATCGAGCGATTAACCGATTAATTTTCAAAATAATCGAAAAGAATCCATCAAAAATTGACTACTTTACTCACACAATAATGTATGAAATAAAATTACGTAATAAAAATTGGCACTCTAACCGTTCAATAATATTAGAAACATTAAGAGTGTTTCGTCTACGCGGTACATTTATTTTACTCGGAACATACGTATAATTTTACGAGTTGAGAGACTTTACGTTCTCGTATTTTGACAATTGTTTAGTTTAACCTAAGCAGAAACTAAAAAATCACAACCTGCACATATTTTCATTTTATTTTCCAAAGGCGGTGTTTTGCATTATCTTCCATACAAAGTATGTTCGATTTTTTTTTTATATGAAAGCAATTAGGCAACACAGGCCACAAAAACAAAATCGCCAAAAATCAACGGCAAGTGCCAGATACTTCAATCTTGCAATTTTATACAAAAATTTAATGGGCTACAAAACTGCATACTTAAAATCTTTTTAAGAAATCTTTTTAAAAGGCTCGAAATTTTTAGGAATGTTTGTTGATTTTTTTAATATTGCACAAAGTTTTACATTGTTTTTATTTTTACGATTTTTGACAAAGAATAAACTATATTTAAAAAAATAAATTAAATTAAATAACAAAGAAAACATTGTTGTGTTGCGCTTATAATTCTGATTTCGGGGTGTATAACGCATGGTATACTACTTTGCATGTTTTTATTTATTCTTCCCCTTCGTTTTTAGTTGTCTTGATTGTATCCGCACTGAATTGAAGGCACAAGTCTCCACATTTTAAGAAGAAATGTATCCTTAAATAAAACATTCAGTTTTTATAACTAATGTAAATGGTTTTTACAAACTTTCCACTTCAATGGAAACGACCGATTAATCGGTTAATTTCTTACGATTAATTGCAATTATTAANGTCTTGATTGTATCCGCACTGAATTGAAGGCACAAGTTTCCACATTTTAAGAAGAAATGTATCCTTAAATAAAACATTCAGTTTTTATAACTAATGTAAATGGTTTTTA
The DNA here is from genome assembly GCF_001687245.7 of Rhagoletis zephyria. NCBI lineage: Eukaryota > Metazoa > Arthropoda > Insecta > Diptera > Tephritidae > Rhagoletis > Rhagoletis zephyria. The sequence goes on along the minus strand of NW_016166076.1, from coordinate 1,491 downwards.
CTAACTTTCCACTTTAATGGAAACGACCGATTAATCGGTTAATTTCTTACGATTAATTGCAAGTATTAATCGAATGCTTTCGATTAATCAATTAACCGATTAATCGATTATTAATTATTTTTTGCCATCAATAATGCCAAGGCATCCGAGTCTTTGGACCTTTTCTATTATTTTCTTGTTATTCCCTTTGTCTAGAGCTCTCCACCATACCAAGGCCCGTGGGTTGCAATTGGTCTAATCACTGTGGTGTACATCCCATACGTGAAGTACGGTGATAATCCCCATTGCTTTTCAAAGGTCCTTTTACACGTGTAGTATGCTGCTAGAGATTTATTGGATCTCTCCTCTAAATTCTTTTTTAAATTTAACTTGGAGTCCAGAACAACTCCAAGGTATTTTGCCTCGGAGGAGAGTTTCGAAGTGGATTCCCCTAATTTCGGCAGAGAAAAAGTGGATACTCTTGTTTTCCTTGTATACAATACCAGTTCTGCCTTGGAGCCGTATTCCCCCAATCCATTCTGGTTGGCCCACTTAGAGATATCACCTAGTGCACTCTCCATTAGTTCACTTATCGTTGACAGGAATTTGCCAGTGATGGGTATAACTAAGTCGTCGGCGTAGGCGACCACCCTTATTCTCTTGGTTTTAAATATTTCAAGAATTTCTTTCACCACCCGGAGTCAGAGGAGAGCGGATAGTACAGCCCCTTGAGGCGTGCCCCTGGTGGTTTTCCTTCTCACGGATCCTGTGCCTATGGTGGCGTTGATTATTCTGCTCTCGAGCATGAACTCAATCCATGCCTCCGTTTGGACATTATTGAAGGCCACTTCAATATCCAGAAAGGCGGCAAGGCTGTATTCGTTAAGTTCCAGCGATTTTTCAATAGTGCCTACCTCTTCGTGGAGCGCGCTTTCAACAGATCTACCATTGCGGTATGCGTGTTGGGCTGTGTCCATTGTGTGGATACTAATACTTTCCCTAATATGCAGATCGATTAGTCTTTCCAGTGTTTTTAATATGAACGATGAAAGACTTATCGGTCTGAAGTCCTTTGGCTGTGAGTGATTTATCTTCCCTGCTTTGGGGATGAATATAACCTTCACCTCCCTCCATGCTTTCGGTACATATCCGCGAAAATAAAGCGATTTATATCTTTTTTAGCTAGTATACAGGTTCTTATATTACCTACAGTCGTTGGAATGTACACACGGTAACCGTCTAATCCCTGTCCGCTAACCCCGCCCCTAACCAACCCGGGCTCTTGCATGAGGCCTACATCCAGGTCCTTGCCGTTTTTAGCCGATTTTGGTATTTGCTATTCGCCTTATTTTATTAAAATTCAAATATGAGGCATTTCATGTCACCGCGGCCACCTCTGTGCGCGACCTCTCAGGATTTGGATGAAAGTGGAAGAGATTGAAAGTCTAGGTGACATGAATATTCGTGCAGCATATTTTGCCGATTTGACGTAGGTTTGCCTATTTACACGGA
>NW_016166075.1:952-25364 GCF_001687245.7 Rhagoletis zephyria | reverse complement strand
TTTAATGTTCGGCTCCGCCCGAACTTAGACTTTCTTACTTGTTAACTCTACGGCAGTACATATGTATGTAAGTGTGTATATGGGGCGTTCCATACCAAAACGGACGGGGTTCACACTTCATGTGTTTGATTTGTTTAAAATTTTTGTGGTTGAGGCATAAACATAAATAATAAATAAATATGAAATTTGAGCTTGATTANAGCTTGATTAATACATTTTTAAAAACTTTACAGCACAAAAACAAAAACAAATCGATTTAATAGTTTTATCTCGAGAACGGAGCGAGTGAAAAATTTGAAAAAAAAATCACACATACACACAACAAAATTCTTTATGAAAACAAATATTTTAAATTTTTTTTCTTGAAAAATTTTTTACATACTAATTTTTGATAAAAGAAAATAATTTTTGAAAATATGCCATCTCAAAAAAAAATATTGCGCATTATAATTTGAGCTATAAATTTCTTTTTCCACCGAAGTTGAGTAAAATGAGTACATAACAAATTTACAAATTTTTTAATTTCGCTTAAAACTTGCATTTTATTATCCAAGAATTTAATGGGCTACAAGACTGCATACTCAAAAAAATTCTAAAAAAGAATAAAAATTTGTAAATTTCTTATGTACTCATTTTACTCAACTTCGGTATAAAAAAAATTATAACTCAAATTATTGTAGAGTGCACCCCATGATACTACACTTAAATATTGCGTAATACTCGGAGCTACCATTGTGATTTTTTCAATTTTTTTTGTGAGATGGCATATTTTCAAAAACAATTTTTTTTTCTATCAAAAATCTTGTATGTGAAAATTTTTTCAAGAAAAAAAATTAAAAAATATTTCTTTTTATAGAGAATTTTGATGTGTGTATGTGTTATTTTTTGTCAAATTACGCGTCAACCTTCAAAATTTGAAACAAATCAAACACATGAAGTGTGAACCCCGTCCGTTTTGGTATGGAACGCCCCATATATATGTATATATGCACATGGTATGTGCAATAGTCATAATAAATATGAGGTTCAAGTTATTATTGCCACATCGTATATTAAATAAGTAACGTATACGCAGGGGTGTACGCGGCCAGTAAAGAAAAGTGTAAAAATAATAATGGGAATAGGGAGCGCCGCCACTACTGTAATTTCGTTGCACCCATGCATATGTACATACGTATGTATATACTATAGATTTTGCAAACGAGTCTAGGACAGTCATAAACTATGTGAAACAACAGTAGGTTGCCTAGCACCACTTGAAAATTAAATTGCGTATCATTTCTTATGCTGTGAAGTCAATATTAGCCAACTGCAGAATTTTTATAATAGCTGCACGCACATACACAAACACAAAAACACACTGCCACACATTTCCAGGCAATAAAGGCGAATGCAGCGAGCCACAACCGCTTGTAATAATAATAGTGTGAGCGGAAATTGTGCTGCAGTTGGCGATGGAAAATAAAATTTAATGTGAGAACACAAATGAATGAGAAATATATGTATGTATGTACATATGTCGCATACGTAGTGCAAGAAAACTGAGGAAAAGAAAAGTGAGCGTTGAAATTGCTGCACATCGTAAATCGCAGGAAATTGTCTCTCTGTTGAATCTCAGCTAATAAATAGTTGGAAGTGGAAACACACACTTTTTTAATGTATTTGTATGTATGTGTGTGTGTTAGTTGGACCCACTTGATTTCTTCCTTCCATAATATTTTGTTTCTTAATTTTTGTTTTCTGTTTTATTTAGTTTACACGCGCATACAATTCAAATGGCCCATGCAGTAGTTACGACACTTGACAGCTTGTTGGAAATAGCAAAATCCAGAACGAGCGCATAAAAATTGCTTGCCTTTCGCAGAATTGACTTGAATTGCGTTAAAAAGAGAAATTGTTGCATTCTTCTATTGCTGTCATATTGTTTGTAATTTGCAGTTGTTACTGTCACGGCTGCGCAAGATAGGGGAAAATGCGTCAGACAGGAAAATATGCGCGGGCGAAGACTAACACTTTTTTTTTATAGGGACTGCATGTGCTTACAAAATGCTATACATGCATATATATATATACACGTTTTTTATATAGCACGCTATGTGCTTCGTCAAATGATACAAATAAATTTCAACTAGCAAGAAGTGGGGTGGCAGCGCACTCAATAAATAGTTATACTCGTAAAAAGAATGAGACACAACACAAACGTTAGCCCCCTTAGTTAGTTAACAGGTGTTTATGTTGACTCTCCACTCGAAATAGTGGTTCGTTCTAGTCTATGTTTGTTTGTAAATATGTGTATGCTAGATTGAAAGCTTCACGTTCAATTGAAAGTAGGTTTAGAGGAAAGAGAGAAAGCAAGGTGAGCGTAGCCCTTTACTCTTGCAAGTGACTTTTCGGAAAGATGTGAAGTCTTAAACAAAAAGAACACAATGGTAGTATATCAGGTCCTATATTTTGGTTCCTGATCGAGCAGACATGCTGACAGATCTATTATCTATATGGTTCAAAATCATGGAGCTGGAGAATTACTGTTGGAAAAATTTTTTCCAGTAAATTTACAATCTTTTCTCATTTGCTGCTTAATATAATTAACCGTCAATGACGCATTTATTCTTATTTTAATTTTATTTCATCCCAAATAGCTGAGTATTCATTTCAAGAACGCTTCCATTAATGGAAATTTAACTCCCCAAAAAACACAATAAATTTTATTGAATTTGAGTAACTACGTAAATACGTTTGAAACATTACGTACATATAGTTGTCTTTTGTCGAAATATTTTTCACTGAAAGTGTCAGGTGGCACTGCAAGTTAGTGGTCTTTCCAAAATGTGTTTACGGTAATTTATATAAATTCCTAAAAATGTTAGCTGTATAAAATAAATCAAACTGCGTTGCGAATATAACTTTTTCTGGTTCATCATTCATTACTTTTCACGATAAATTCAAAAATATGTCAATTCGGGCTCTGCCCGACCAGAAACTCAATATGTGTGTATTCGTTATATGGAAGCGAATGGGACCAAAAAAAAAATTTTTTTTAAATCAACGGTAATTTTTAGCCATTTGAAACTTGTACTTTGTTGTACTAGAATTCAATGGGCTGCTAAACTGCATACTCAGAATATTTCTAGGAAATCTAACTAAAAAGATAGAAGTTTTTACGAAAGTTTGTTGATTTTTTTTTTTAATATTGCACAAAGCTTGAAACTTGGACTTACACAGGTTTTGTTAAAGAATGAACTATATTTTCATACAAAAATAACTTAAATTAAACATTAATAGCAAAAATAATATGTTAAGACTTGTCAAAATATGGCGCGGCTATAATTATTTCGACCACTGTACATACACACTATGTATATAAAAACGTAGCCGTTTTCTTTGTTATAACTTGAGCCAAAAATTGAGGAACAAATTTATAACAAATTGGGACAGTATATTTCTTATACCTTAATTCGATAAGCAGCACATGAGTCGAGACATAAAAAAAATCTAAAAATTTAATTGAAAACGCTATTAATTTTGTCATCGATTCCTTATTTACTTTTTCTAAAGTACTTCTAGAATCCTCCCTTGTTAAAGAGTATGACATCCTGATGAATCAAATATACTGAGGGTTTTTTTATGTTTTGTTTTTCTATAGCAAAAGTGATCGTTTTGTTAGGATTATCCAAATTTTTTATTTAAGACACCCTTAGAAATTTTTTTATCAGATTTTCAGGCTTTTTTCATGAGTTTACAGAATTTTTCTAAGAATTTCAGAGTTTTTTCCGAACCATTTGGATTATTTGGAATCCTTCGGCATGTTTTTTTTTTGTAGGTATAATTTGTTGTTTTTCAATTCTTCGTAATTTGTTCGGGATCCTCGAGATTTCTCTGGACTTTACCGAAATTTTTCGGTATTTCTTCGCTATCTGCTGAGATTTTTTCGGAAATATTTGGATATTTTCATTTCGTAATTTTTTCAGGTACTTTCAGGTTTAACTCTCAAGTTCGCCATTCAATTGCAAAAATCAATAATTGCGGATAAGTTTTTTGTTTTTCATTTTTGCATTAAATATCGACTACTGGTAGTTCCTATTAAAAATAATTTAGGTCACTACCTATTTTATTAAAAACTTTGTTTTAAAAAAAAGGAGTAAGTAGCACGTACGGTCTCTGATCTCCATACTCTTTGTAAAACTAATTTTTCCCCTATTCGCTTATTTTCCGCCTATTTAAGCTGTACAATGTTGTAGCAGTAATAAAACTTATATGCCTCGTTACACTTCGGTGGAAAAAAGAGTATTTTATGTGTCAGAAAGAACGAATACTAAAGCATAAAAGCAAAAAGGGCAAACAAGCAATTAAATTCCATGCAACAGTGTTGCAATGCTCTTCAGTTTAAGCCTATTCTCACGAGGTATTTAATGCGTTGGCGGCGGAGCGTGCATACATGCATACATACATATGTACTCACGTGTGTTTGCATGGCTGAATATGAAAATAAGTGCCATTGTGTATGTATGTACGTATGTACTCAGGCTGTGTGTTTAGGTGGAATTTTCACATATGCAAGTACTGGATGCTTTTCTGCGCGCTAACTCGCAACTAACAGCTCGTAACTTTCACAATTCCTAATTACTTTTGCAGTTAACTAGCCATTCTCGTTCTCTCTCTCTCTCTCTCTCATCCTCACCGTTTTTGTTGTTGCAATCATGTTGCAGTTGCTGCGAATTTGCACTAGATCCTTGCTTTTGCCATACCGTATACGCATTGCACATAAATACTTTTATTGCACATGTGTACTTAATTTTAAACTCACTGAATGTCACTGGACTATAAATTTTCCGAGAATTATCTACATTTATGGGCTTTATTTGCAATGCAGTGTGCATGCGCTATTAAAGTTAATTAAAAATTTAGTTCTATTTTCATGCAGTTCATACATATGTATGTGTGTGTCATTACTTTTGCGTGGTAATTAAGATTTTTTATTTAAAAAAAGTTGTTTATAAATTTTCCGCTGTTATTAGTTTCGTTCCAACATAAATATACCACTAAAATCGGCTATTTTCAAGCATCTTATTTACACGGGAATACTATCTCTTTCATCCGGCTCTAAATACTTAAGCATTACTTACAGTGCTGAATTTTCACTTGGCATTGAATTGACAAAACAAGTGGGCCCTTTGATCTTATGTTGGGGATGTAGAAAAGCCGCTGGATATATCAATTTTTGATGAGAGGTGGACATTTTTTCGTAACTAACCTTCAAATAGAAATATTTTTGCGACATTCAGATTTAGAAATTCTTCGTTTCGCGAGGCTTGCAGAATAACTACTTTTGGACACAGCATTGGTATTTTTTTCTTTCTCTTTTTTGATGGCAATAATTGCTCTTGCATGTGCTCACACAACACTGTAGAAATGCTAACATGACACAATTAATGCCGAAATAATATTAGTTGGGGTGAGTTGAGTTCAAATGAGGTGAGGTTAAAGGAGTTGACATGAAATAAGGTGAGTTGGAGTGAAGTGAGTTGAGGTGAACTGACAGCAGTTGTTGTGAGTTTAATTGTGGTGAGATGAAGGGAGTTGAAGTGATTTGAAGTGAGCTGGTGAGTTGAGTGAAATGCGTTGAACAACACAACATAACGTAACATAAAACAACATACCATAACATAACATAATATAACGCAACATAACATAAAATAACATAACGTTTCATTACATGACATTACAAAATATAACTTACCCTAACATAACATATCATCATACTCTAGTTATCTCATTCTCTTTCTCTGCCTCTGTCTCTATCTTTAGCTCTATCATACTCTCTCTCTATCTTTGTCTCTATCGTTTTTTATCTTTATTTGTACCTTTAAGTTTATCTTCATCTTTCTTTTCATCTTTATCTTCATCGTTATATTAAGCATGTATATAAATTTACCATCCTCTGTGCCTTTATCTTTAGGTTTGTTTACTTTTACTTTTATCTTCGAATGCATTCCTTTCTTTTTCTACATACACAACTTTACCGTCTCTCTTGAATGAATCTTAATCCAAATAAATCTTATTCCAAAAATGATGCTTAGCACGTTTATTTAATTCAATGGCTATATTAAAGCATACATTTAGGAGGTACTTATTTCCGGCCCAACCATGTACATTAGAGTGGTCCAATTTGTGTATGGGGGACGAACATTTCATCCTAGAAAACGGGGTACCCCTAAGTGTTTTCCTTTTGTTATCTGTACCAACTTTAAATTTTCGACGGTAACCAATACAGGGTGCTCATTAACCTTGAAATGCGTTACTGGATAGCTGTGAAACTGCAAAAAATTTTAGTGATTTCTATAAAAAGTTACTGTTGCCATGACAACTGTAGTGATCTTGATTCTTTTTTTTATATAATTTAAATTTATTAAATGGTTTTAGGTTGCTTAACCAATTGTTTGATTAATATATGTACACAATACTTCTAGGGTAAAGTATAAGCATCATGAGCATCCTATACGTTTATACTTAGAAGTGTAAAGTTTGGTAACAGCAGCTCCTTCGGCTAGAGGAAAAATTTTGGAAGATGCCTTAAATAATATCTCGATTTTTTTTTTTTTTACCACTCTAATGTACATGTATGGCATTTGTATAAGAGTAAATTTTCAATTGATTTTTTTACTTTATTATAAACTAGTTTGAAATTTGAGTAGTTTTCTGTACTCCGGTTTCAAAATATCTTTCTAATAATTTATCGTCGATGCTTTTGCAAAACCGCCTGAATCGCCGTTGTGGCAAAAATGAGACTTGCCAATCCTGAACTCTAGGCATCGAGATGTATGCATAAAAATCATAAAACCGTTATTAAAACAGCAGATTTTTAAAATAATAGCAAGTGAAAATATTGACTTTCAAACCAATGCCTTGAAAGAAAAAAAGTGTTTTCGCTCTCGTGTAAAATTTGAGTACCGTATGATAGGCGGTTTCGCATAAACATCAACGATATAATTCTTTATTACAGTTTAGCTGTAAAAGGGGTTTATAGAAAACATGCTTGCCTATTTATATATAAGATATTAAACTTTTTCCTAAGCTTTGGAAACATTTTTAATTAACGCAACAGCTTATATGTATGTATGTATTTTAAACCTTTCAATAGCATTTCTTATTTACTGAAAATATTTGCCTTTTAATAATTTTAAAAGTATTTTAATTTAACTAATTCAAATGCAGTGCAAAGCATTGATGTATTTACATATACAGTTCATATACAATGTACAAATGTATATCCATATGCACTTGTGAAATGCATTAAAGTTATAGCAACTGCCCCTAAGACAGCAGATTGACTAAGAAATGCTCAGAGCATTACTATTTGTATACCATTTAAATTGATTCAATTCTTTTATTAGTTTGCGGATTCCTTTTAAACTTAATGGTCAGCTGAGTTTACACTTGTACAAACGCACATACTACAAACACACACACACCGACTCACACTTCTATGGCCGCAACTAAAAAAAAAACCATATCCACTTTCGAGTAAATAGAAGAAGAATTTGATTTGAGTAAATATTTTACATTCATTTGAACAGTGTAAACACAATTCAAAGAGCATCGAGGACAACTAACAACTACTATATGCATGGCTGTTTATACACAAATGAGCAAAAATACACACACATACTTATGTACACAAATACATACAGAAAGATTTAGATTTTTTTAAAACACTTTTAACTACTACAAGTCTATAAACTCTTTCTCGTCAATTCATTTCATTCTGCTGACACTCACCACCATCAATGTAGCAATCGCACATCCTTCAATCGTCCATCCGAGAAAATTTCTATGTATGTATGGCAAAAGGAAAGGTTTATTCCCACACACACACACACCCAAACTCTGGCAATCCCTTGGTTAGACTGTCAGTCATTCACTTACGCACTCAATTTATTCGATTCGCTTTAATCTTTGCATTCACACTTGAAAAGACAGCCGTTGGTGTGCGAGACGTAAAAGATGGTAACTTGTGCCGGATGAGCACACACACACACACACACACGCACACACACACACACACTGATCTGCATCCCAGAATGTGTGAGCAGATACGCCCTGCGGTATACTGGTGTGGAGGCGTTACAGAACACATTGTAGAGGCTGTTGGCTATCTGTTTACATTGGATTCTAAAGCTTGCTTGTTGACCAATTTGTGTAGACAAATATACTTATGCATGTATGTACATACATATGTGCTTGGTGTTTAGATAAATATATGCAGATTATATTTTTATGCATGAAATTCAACCAGCTATCTTGATTCAAGCGTATTCACATGCACGCCAACGCAATGGCATCTCTCGAGAAATTATCTGTGAATGAAGTGACCCAAATAGCAACTGAACTGATATTTGACCGGCTGAATGCTTCAATTCAGTCTTCAGCTGTATGCGCGCTTGCCTGTTTCGCATCGCAGAAATTTGCTTTTGCCCCCTAAACTTGAAGGAGTAAAGCGTATAGAAGCTTAAATAAACTGCAGCTGTAAAGCGTTAGATTCGAATCAAAGAAAAAATGAGGATGCCATTAAATTCGACTGTGTTAGCTGAACTATGAATTTCAATTCGAGCTTAGTCTGTTCGAATGTTTGCGGTTTGCACAATGGTTTATTTGCGCTCACATAAATATAGCCCTAAGAACATATGGGCTTATGTACCTATACATATGTATGTATGTATGTATTTAAGTGCAACCAAAAGCAAGGAGACACACCAATATATCCATGGGCGTTTGCAATAACGACATAACTCTAAACTTAGTCATCATAGATTTAGTTAGGATTACAGACATGTGCCATTGTTCAATGGTAAGTGTTTACACATAAATAGAATACGTTTTACGTTTCGATATGGAGGCTATGCTCAAATGTTGTGGTTGTAATTTTTAGAGCTTTACGACAACGCTTATTGCACGAGAACTGATGAAGCGATTTGAAAGAAAAGTATGGCTTTTCAAAGATATGATTCCAAACCTATCGAGTGCGTAACCAATAAACGATTTTTTTTTTCGATTTTGGTAATCGATATTTTAATCGATTTAGTTATCGATTTTGTAATAAATTTTTTGTAGGTTTTGTATCGATTTTGTTATCGATTTTCTTGTCGATATTTTTATCGATTTTAGTATCGATATTTTTACCAATTTTGTTATCGATATTTTTATCGATTTTGTTGTCGATATTTTTATCGATTTTGTTATCGATTTTGCTATCGATATTATTATCGCTTTTCTTATCGATATTTTTTTCTTAGTGTGTGCTTTCGTTTTTGACTTGGATATGCTCTTACCCATACCAGGTATTCTACGTTCAAATTTAGCGGCTGTGTCTCCGATACAGCCTGCAGACCAATACGAAGGCGCTGGTCTGTTCCTTTTTTTTTGCTTTTGAGTTGTATCGTTTATGCAGAGCACCAGCGATATGTAAAACGTATGTCTGTATATTTTCTTACTGTCAGCAAGCAAGAAGGCAGCTTATAATGTAAAGAAAACATGTTTTCTAGATCGATTTGTGATAAGCATATTTGTGGCTGTTAACCACATGGCATGGCTTTATTTATCTTTTCATATGCTTGTCATTTTACGATTGTCAGCCATGAGTATACAAACAAATACGAGTACATATATGCAAATGCGTTTATGATAGAGTGTGTGCAATGGGAATATATTTAATATTCAGAGAAACCTCAATATTTGCACTTCACATCAAAGACGCAATTATTTAAACATTTCAATGTAAATGCTAACGTGGGAGTATGTTCGTTACATTTTGCTTTAAGTAAATAGCTGTACACATTAGATTGCCTCGCACTCCATACAACAAATCGGGGTTTCTTACCAAATGAATTTTACGCTCTAATTTATACCTCCTAACTTATTCGCTTTTGCAAAATTGAAAGCTTTCATCAAGTGAATATCAATGAAATTGTCTACGAAAACAGCATTAAAATTATAAGTTCCAGGTTTACCGAGCTTTGCCCGGAGTGCATCTATGTACTCTTTAAAGTTTTCAAGATTTGGATATCGTTAAAAAAAAAATATTTTGCAAATAAACAAAAAAAATAGGATTTCGATATCTACTAAGTAAATCCCTTACTCTAAAATTTAGGTGGCAACCCTATTCCGAAATACACTGGAATGAATGGTACACCGAGCGTATATGTACTGTGTATGCAAAAAAAATGTTGATTGAAATTAACAAAATAAAAATTTGTATTATATAGAAGCGTGGCAACCCTGATGGAAAATATTTTCTGACCACTATTTCTCAACAACACCTTTTATTTGATATCCATATTGCGATATTTTAGATAAATTGTGTAAAATCGAAAATAAGTGGCAACCTTACACTATTATCCTAAGAGATTACAATTTGTATGTAGGGAAAGCATTGGTTAAGAACCTGCTCTTGGTACCCATGAATATTAATATTTTACCTTTTTTTCTAAACAAAATATTAAATAAATATGCGATTCAAAATAGGTGGCAACCCTATTAAAAATATTTTTGAATTAGGGATCTTTAATATACCTTCCATTTTATACCCATATTATGATGTTTTAATTAAATTGTAACTAATTTCGAATAGGTGGCAACCTAATACGAGTCTTCTCGAGGATAATGCCTGTAGACCTTAGAATCCAAAACATTATCTGTGTACAAAATTTCAACAAAATTGTTTGAGTCGTTTCCGAGAACCCTATGCATATATATATATATATATATATNTATACCTTCCATTTTATACCCATATTATGATGTTTTAATTAAATTGTAACTAATTTCGAATAGGTGGCAACCTAATACGAGTCTTCTCGAGGATAATGCCTGTAGACCTTAGAATCCAAAACATTATCTGTGTACAAAATTTCAACAAAATTGTTTGAGTCGTTTCCGAGAACCCTATGCATATATATATATATATATATACAAGAATTGCTCGTTTAATGTAATAATATTATGTAGATAGATAGATGTAAGTAGAGTAAGCACAGCAACCAGTAGATCTCTTGCGTATATGCTCTTCTCTTGGGTATAGATGTCCTATGCTTAAGGCAACCATTCGTACCGATTTTGAGAAAATTGTGTCCCGATTTTTCATATTTGTACCGCTTAAATCCCGATTTTCTGTGTTTTGTTTATTAATTTGGCAAGAGTCTTCCTGTACTCTGGCCTAAAGACAATTTTTGGGACAAATGCGCCAGCACTTTCGTTATCACAAATAAAATAGAATATAAGGAAGCCATGAACATAGCCAGCATCCTTATTGTCTATGATATTTGTTTGTGTTTTATTCTGTCAAACTGGTACTCTCGCTATGTTGCAGTCATCATTCTTGTCAAAAAGTTTTTTTAAGGTTTTTATAACAATTTTTTTTTTAACGAAATGATTCTCACTTGAATTTAGTGGAATTATAAAAAATAGTACTAATTCCCTATTATTAAGATGATTAAGGTGATAAAAACCTATGGCCAGACCATGAAAGGAAAAGTGCTTGGGCTAATATTTTCGGTGTGACAAATATGTGAGAAAACTGACTTAAAAAAAAAATTGCATTATTTAGTTCTGAAATATTTTTGCACCAGTACTATTCAGGCAGACAAAGGCGCGGACCGTAGCCAAAATATGCATTAAAATTAGCACACTTTGAAATAGAAACTTTAATTATACGCAACAAAAAGAAGCTAATTTTTTTCCTTTTTCTCTTTTATTTCAGTGCGAAAAATATTCGAACTACATTCCAGCGGATGAAAAACATTATTTTGGTACAAAAAGGTCTTAAAAAAAAACCAGTAAGCTTTCGCTTCAACATACATTTTAGTAGCGAAATTTTTTTATACGAAAAGTTTCATAATACCATAAACACAGTGAAATAAAAATGTTGAATGCACTTAAGTGCAAATTGAGAAACACACAAAAAAAAATCGCACATTAAAGTGACTTCGAAAAGAAGATAAAAGTGAAAGTAAAAGGCAGTGGCAAAAAAAAGGCAGGCAGGAACCGCAGAAGTGAGTGGAGTGATTAAAGCAGCCAAGCGGTATTAGAAGCAGTAAAGCAACTACTCAAATGACGTTGTAAACATTTCACTGTTAAAAGTAATTGAACGCGGAAAAGTATGCTTTTTAAAATAATACAAAAGGCAGCAAAGCCAACAATAGTTGAAATGAAGAATGTACATACAAACATAAAAGCTTTGTACAGTTAATGCAACAGTAAATACTATTTGTATGAACGAAATCAACGAAGTTTACTGGAGCTAAGGGCAAAAGTGCAAACCACCCACTGCTTTTCGGGTACTCGGTGGTCCGAAGTGCGACCAAGCGGATGCGGCATTGTAGCTGCTAGTATGGGTTTTTGTTCGTTGCTGCAGCTCGAGAACAGTAAAATGCAGTAAAATTCAGCAACGATAGTAGCTGATAAAACGGCAACTAAAATTTGTATGTGTTTGTGGTGCGCATTTCGCGGATTTCCAGCCATTCGAAAAAAATAAATAAATAAATTCGCCCAAAAAAAAAGCCCAGAAGGAAGCGGTGCTGAACCAACAGCTCATGCACTTGAACTTTCATACCCACTAAATACAGTTACTCAACGCGTTAACCTCCTCGCCACCATCAAGTGAGTGGCCGGCAGGCAGCATGAAACCCTACGGGACTGGTGTGAGTGGTGGTATTGTTACGCCAACCATGTCCACCACACCTTTCATTTGTGCTGCACTCTTTTTTTTGCTGACCAATTGTTTGCATTGAAGCTGACCTCATTTTTCATAACCAAAGTGATGTGAATGAAATTTTTTAATTTTCGAAATATGTACTGTTATTTTACCTCGCACAGTTTACATCAGCATTGTCATAATTAAAAATCTGTGCATTCGTGCGTATTCAAATCGAGGAACCAAACGAAAAAAGGAGAGCGAAAACGTAAAAAAACAAAAAAACAACAACTTTTTTGTTCAACCTTTTGTAAATTGGCTGCAACGAACTGGACGCTTTTGGGGCATTAAAGTGTTAATAAACCCTCATCGCTGGCAACGTGTGAAGTGCGCCAAAAAGGAATCTGAAATTTAAAATCCACATTCAACCTGCACACAAACATTGGCGCAGAGCGAGTATAAGTCGTCAAAATGTTGCCCACCAATGTAATGACATTCATGAAAAAGGTGAGTTTCCAACTAATCATCGCACAAACATTGAATTAATTAGCTTTGAAGGAAGCTACGAGGGCTACGAAAAAGTAGATTCTTTGAGCGCGTAGTCCTTTGATTAGTTTAATGATGAGATTATATTGTTTGTCAGCTATTGGATGGTGACGTTTAAAGCGGAATACAAGTTTATATATTTCCACACTTTTTTTTATTAAATATATATATATGTGCATACTCGTACTTTGTGTTCAAGAGCAGGGTTGCCACTGACGGAGATAAAATACTTACCATCCACCTGAAAAAATCTACCAAACACGGAAAATATCTACCAATAACTTTTTCTTTTGTTAATTGAATAAAAACAATAGCTTTGTTTATTTTTTTTAGTTCATTCAATAAAAATTAAAATTTTTACTAAGGCACTTTTTATTTAACTTATGACATGGCATTTGAGATCATACTAACGAGTGATGGAACTAAAGGCAACCACCGAACTTCATTTGAAAAAACTTGAGCTGGAGTTTTTATAGACAAATACAATGGCTCAAAAACCGGTTGGTAAGTTTTTTAATATTCACGATGTTTTTCGAGTAAAGATTTTTTTTGCATTTTTTTTCGTAGAATTAAATTGTTTACTATTAAACAAACCCATAAAAATTAAGCTTCAACCTATATAAATTTCGAAAAATTCCAAAAAGTTTCATCTAAATTTCGAACTTTTTACTCTGAATTTTTAAAACAATTTTGGATAGGCAGTTTTATAGCCCATGGAATTTAAGTGTCACCAACAATATGCAGCTAAAAATTCCTGTTGATTGTTTAACATTTTTTGCCGTCGGTCTTTTGTGAATTTGTTGCTTTAAAAATTGCCATATATAAAAACTGGCGTTGATTTTTTTACTTTTTTTTGTGAACAATCATAGTGTTTAGTTACATACCAGTCCATTTTTTTCTTTATTTAAAAATTTAGGAAATCATACACTCAGAAAAGAGTATAGTTAAAAATTTTAAATAAGTAAATATATACATATACAGTTATTTGTATTGGAAAAGTTGAGTGCTGTAAACGAGCATAAATTTGATGATGCAAAAAATCATACGATTTCAAATATGGCCCTGAGTACTTTTTTCATGATCCAATCGGGTAAAGAAGTAGCTATTTTTCGCAGTCTATATTCATAACTGTTATTTTTACAACAAATAAAGACTTAAAATTCATTATGACATAATAGAAAAGTTAGCTTTTATGGGGATAATTTAGCACCCACTCAAAATATTTTATATGCACTTCTCTTCAATTCAATGAATAACTATATCGGCCTCTCAACGCGTACTGGGTCCATACATATGTATGTATGTGTGTGTGGCTGCGCTTGTCAATATGTCTACAACTACACCTGGGGGTGCTCGTAAAAAATCTCAAAATATCTTAAACTAAATCTATGACCTTACCTTGGCGCGCTCTCATCAAAAAGTTACGCATACGCCCGGTGGTCCCCATGCCTAGTGTTTTGTTACGCATAAAAATGCTATTGTAACTTTTTATTGGACATGCTTACCTAAATACATAAAACAACAAGAACAGCAAAAAAAAAAAAAACGACTGCTATAAAGAATTATCTGCTGTAAGGTTAGGACTATTTCGTTTTTTATTATCTTACGTTATTGTGAATGTACACAGGTGTTTGTACGTGGGCGGCAAACTTTGGCAATATTGTCAATGTTGCATAATTTTGTATGTCAAATAAAACACAAAGTAAACAGAGCAACATAATGCAGCAGTTCCACAGCTTATTGTGCTTGCACTCCCCCCAACCATACTTGAAAAAGTAACTTTGGCAATAATAAATCGATGAAATTTTGGATTCAAATATACAGTTAACTCAAAATGAAGTCCTTGTAAGAGCAGCGGCATCAGCGTTTGCGAGATTGAGTAAAGTTTTCAAAGAAAAACATAAGTTGGCGTATAAGCAAATATAAATACATGTTTCCCAAAAGGGCCTTTTGCTTTTACTTAGTTGCCAAAGCAATTTGATTGCTGTTAGTTTTGTATGCAAATATAAATGAAATTGGATTTACAAAGTAACCGCAAGACAGTAGAATAAAATTATAAAAAATGTAAAATGGTGAGCGCTCGAAGAGAAATTTTCGCATGATAAGTTATGTGCTTGCTTGATTTGTTTGGCATATTTCCAATATCTGTAGATATGTACATTAAAGTGGTCCAAAAATGTATGTAAAAAAATAAGGTCGGATTTTTAATGCCGCCACCCCCTAGGATTGTTATATACCGAAACAAATATACCCATATTTTCTTATTTTGAAATCAAAAAATATTTAGGGAGTGCTCAAAGCGCTCAAAGTTTTCCATGTATTTGGTATGGAGAAAAAACAATTTTTCGTAGAAATTGTGTAAAGCTCCTGAAATTCAATATTTTTCCAATATATCCAATTGTTTATTTAACCATTTTTTATGATTAAAGATTTTTTATTTGTCCCTTATTGCATTTTCTAAGGCCTTTGGAGGACCTATAAAATATAGTTACCATAAAAAAATTGTTAAAGAAACAATTGAATATTATTACTGGGAATCTCCTGAAGATAAGTAAAGTTTTCCGATCGAAAAATATTGATTTTCAAGAGTTCTACACTATTTCTACGAAAAGATGTTTTTTTCTCCATATAAAATACATGGAAAACTTTGAACGCTTTGAGCACTACCTAAATTATTTTTTATTTCAAAATAAAAAATATGGGTATATTTTTTTCGATATAGATCAATCCCAGGGTGTGCCGGTATTAAAACTCCGACTTAATTTTTTTGGACCACTCTTATGTACATTCATATGTAAATAGTACTCAAAACTCAAAACAAACGACAAGTTATGAGTTATTTAAGTTTAAAATGATATTGAATCAGCCTACTTATAAATTTCCAATTCGTAGAAATTAAGAGATATCAAAGCGATATTTTTAGTTTTTTAAAAAAATTAAAAACGATAACAAAAGCGCAAGTATAATCGAGCTTAACTAAATTATGTAGTAATAACGAGCTACTAAGAGCTTAAAATTGCAGGACCTTCTGCGGAAGTTTCCTTTGTGGTGCCTCAAATTTACAATCCTTATAGCCAGAGGCGAGGACTGTATGCAGGTTCTCTGTCCACTTCTAAATATGGCAACCATCATTATTGCGCTTTACTTTTTAGTAATAATAATTCGGTGCCTACATTTTTGCTAAGTATTTTGCTGGCCCACAATTTTACGTCGACTACGACAGGTAAATGGTTTTATGAAAAGAATTTTCAAGGTAGAAATACACTCGGAGTTTTCGCCTGCAGGAACGTCCGCTGTTGGAGAAAAAGTATTTCCTATTTTAAATTTCGATCAGACCAGGGATCGAACCCAGGTCCTATGGACTGGTAGTATGCACCTCATTGTAGTTTATTTTCCGAAACTTTCTAGAAGCTACTATCGAGTGTTTTTTTTTTTGTTTTTGGATTTATGTGTACCCTTTCAGTATTCTTTGTGTTTAAATTTTTGGGATTCTCGTGACTTTTTAATTATTCTACCATTTTAGATTTTTAGAGGACACTTCAGTAATTTTCGGGATTGTGGTGTTTTATTTTTGATTTTTTCGAGACTTTAAAAAATTAGCTCAGATTTGTTTTGTAGGACCCTTCTTCTCTTCTCTTGGTATTTGTCGGATCTTACTTTTCGTGAATATTTCATAACCTTTTATCATTTCTTCGAGACTTTTCTTAAAATATTCGGTAATTTTTGGATTCTTCAAGTTTCTGCAAGTTGTTTTACTTTCCTTGATTATTTTGTGGCATTTTTTCGCGAATTTTTTCTGCTTAACATTTCGGAATTTTTCCGCAGATTTATATATTTTTTTCCGACACTTTTCCCAACTGGAAATGAGAGGCTCTTTACGATCACATTCTTCATCAACTTACTTAAATTGAATAAAATTTTCAATTAGGATGAGTGAAAAATATTTTATATGTTTTGGCGCAAATATACAAATATTTTAATCTAGCTAATTTATGTCACAAATTTCCAACAAAAGCGATCAAGGTTTAAACCTGCGCTAACTAATATTTCAGTTAAATATATATATATGACATAAGTATGAACTGTCAAAGATGTCTGCACTAACCAATATTATAATCAGCCAAAAGAGTTGTCTGGCCCAAATCGTGGAAAAATTATAAAAACTACAAAAATGTATTTACGTTTATCTGTCATTTTTAAATATTTACTTTTTCAGCGTGAGCAGTAAATATATACGCGATGCTTACATACACATGTATCTACCTGCTGACACTATTTATCGCTAATTACTCCCACCTGAATACCTCTCTATTCACATATTTATAGACGCATGCTCATGTATGTATGTCTTTACCTAATTATTTGTTTGCACAAACACGTGAATGCAAATTAATTCCCATTTGTTCTTGCTTACATAATAAATAAAGGACATGTATGTACATATGTATGTATGTGTACATGTGTGCATGCATAATTACAATGATTGATGTCAAGACCCAGCAATGGCCAAAATGTACGCAAGTCCAAACTAAACACTCTCATTAGCGAACGCATCAAATGCCAATTAATCAATTTATCAATACGATTTCAGTTTACATCAGCAGAGTTTTCAAATTTTCCCTGGCACTGGTAAATATGAATGGGCGCAATATTTAATGTCATTTAATATAGGTCTGATTGGGCTGGTAGTAGTAGAGCAAAAATTGTTTACAAAACGTAAAACCTGTAAATTATTTTATTGAGTCATTCATGAAGCAAAATCCATTTGTGTAAATTTCTTGTTAAAAGAAACCATTGAATAGCTATTGCCAAGAGCAGTCAGTTACGCTGTTGGTTTCTAATTTTTGTGCATAGTTAGGAATGTTGGTTTACGCGTACTTTGAGTAAATAAGTTAGACTTTTATAAAAATAGAAAAATAAAAATAAAATAAGGCGTTTTTATTATTTCTGCAATTTGTATATTTTTTGTGCGGGACAATAGATCTGCAGCGTTCGTTCCATTTTACAAAATTAGGTGTCAAATCAAAAGGTTTGGACATCTGCAGATGTGCCAACTGGTTTTATTTTTTTTTTAAAGAGTTGCCAGCCTTTTTAAGTTATATTACAATTCTTAAAAAAAATGAATCAATTATTATAAGACAGGTATCAATCGAAATAGTTTTGAAAAGCTTTATTTTTTAACTTGGGATGGTTGCCATATGTTTAAAAATCCAATTCAATTCGAATTAAGGGAATTGGGGAAGAGAAATATGTGTCGCGATATGGGTACCAAACAAAAGGGGTTTCAGAAGGTAGTAGTTTACAAATATTTTGAAGAGGGTTGCCACCTGCTTAAAATGTAGAATTTACATAACTTATACTCAAGTTATATGAAATATGACAATATGGATGTCAGAAGAAAGATTGGAAGAAATCTTTTGCTTGAATAGCAAGCATATTTTTGAGATTTTGAAAGAGGGTAGCCACCTGTTTAAAAAGCTAAATTCAAATGATTTACTAAGGTGATTTGAAAAATATTTATTTCTGAACTATATTTAGCGGAGTTGCCACATGATTAAAAAATCAAATTCAGTCAGTTAATTAAAAAATATGTATCGCAATGTCAGACGAAGGAGAGTTAACTTGGTTTTAGCTTGAAAATACGTTTGAAGAGGGCTGCCACCTATTTGAAAGGTCTAATTTAATTAACTTATGCAAAAATTGTATGAATTATAAAAATACACTTTTTCATTTATTTGGCTGCCTGGACTGGCTTCTCAGTAGCGTATAATGTAAACCCAATTTCGTAAGACCTTGGAGAAGGTTTCTGGCTTCGGCTCACGAATGCCTTGCTCAATATACGCCTTGAGTGCCGGAATCGCCAATGGATTGTTCGCAACTAACATTACAGTTTCTCGCTTTTCGAATAGTTTTCCTATAAGTGTCGGTTCGAGCTTGTGTAGCTAATCCAACCCAACTTTACTGGAATTTATTGTGCTCGTCTCTTAGTTCGGTTGGACCCAACTGCCATGTTTTTTCACGCTTTTGAAGAAAATTAAGTGAAATGTCAAGCAAGCTGTAAAATTGAGATTCAATGTGAGCGGTCACTGTATCCCGAATCCAGTACACGCTTTTGAACGAAATTGTACAGTATTTACGGCTTCTGCTAATAATTCGACCACAGCGCCATCTAGTGGTAAATTGTGTTGAGAAGAATATTTCTCCAAACATCTAACTATTCCAAATACCAATTAAATACTTATGGCGTCTCTTTTCAACAAAAAATACTGCCTTTTAATTTCCATCGCCTTAGTATTTGTGCGTAGAGGGCACTGAGATGGCAAATTTGTCGATAGAAAAGAAAACGCTATTAGGTTCACAAATGCCAGTTTTGTTTAACTAACATCACCCAAAGTGTCCCTTATTCAACGTTTTGTTTTAATAAATATTTATTTTAAATATATATGTAGCTGTGGCTCACAGCTTACATCAGAGAGTAAGAATTGGGGAAACCAAATAACAATCTGAAATAGAAAAATAAACAAATTTCGCAACAATTCCAGGCAAAAATTGTATGCAAAAACTTACAAAGCAGGTAGCAACTCGCATGCAGAATTTCACAATTTCTGAATTCCAACGTGCTGGCACCAGTTGCAAGGCGCAGAAGCGCTTAAATTCCAGCAATTGACTCGCATTCAAGTTTAATTAACAACTTATGCATGTGCGTTAGTTGTGTGGGTGGGTGGTGGACACGTTGCCAGCGCGGAAATGCATACAAAGCGCGCACACGCGCTAACTTGTATGGAAATTCAAAGGCCATACAGCTTTGTTCTTCCTAGCAACATGGCGTATACGTAACCTGGTGCTCGCAAGCACGCACATGTTGCTGCGTGTGTGTTCGATTTGAATTGCAACGTGTTTACTCTCAGCATTAAATGCTACTCGCAGTTGCTCACGACTTTTTGTGTGGCGAGATTTTCATTTTCCATTTACTATTTATGTATGCATGTATGTATGTACGTATATATTTGTTGAAATGAAAGTTAACAAAAACTAAAAAGTTGCAAAAAAAAACAAATATTTGAAACAAAAATATTAAGCTGTGGCAACACATCAGCTCTGCGATGAAGAGGGTAGATAAACGTACATAAATGAGCTTTTAAATTCGACAACACTTCAACCGTTCGTACTCCAGTACAGTTTATTATATTAAATGAGTAGTTATTACTTTAGGCAAGTGTCTGGTGTATGCAGTGTTAAAAGGGTTGGTGAGCGTAAATAGTTTACCCTTAAGCAAAAGTACCGGTTAGGGCAGTTTATTTAATAGAAAGGCGTGCAACAAATGTGTATGTGTTTTCACAAAATGTTTTATTTTTATGCTCAGCAAGAAAATAAACAAGAGAAAATGAGACATACAGTAACAAAGGCATAAAAATGTTGCGACCAGAAAATGGCTAAATATTTGTAATAAAATTCATCAGACACAAAAACATAAATACATAGATATGTACATATGTAGAGCTAGTCAATAGATACCTCCGTATTCTTTCCAGCTAAATAGTAGAGGTTGAGAGAAATTAATTTAAAAAGTTATCGCAAAGACCGATCCCAAATGAATAAATTGAAAACCCACAAAATCAAATCTGTTTTCATACATACGAGGCCGGAAATAAATCTCGATTTTGGACAGACGCTACTTAGATTTGCTCTCTTCCGTCTAGCGCCCGACAAGGGAATCTATCGAGGCGCTGGGCATAAAAGTAACGCTGGCTCTAAGCAGCCACTGTCCAGTGATTCTGTCGAACTACTTACCAGAATACAAATACAGAAATGATTTAGGTTTAGAGAACATACTTAGTGCCCTAATAGTCTACCACTGTGTCGTAGTTGCTTGCCAGAGCTTGTCCTGGTGGTGACAAGGAAATCATTGTCAGCAATATCTAGCCAGCACCAGAATCAAGTGCCCAAGTCAAGGTCTTAAGCTGCAGGGATGAAAATCTCTGAGTTTTTGTATGCTACAGTTAGTCTTACCTCTGGTACAGAAAGTTTAGCTTCGGAGGAAATACCGAGTGCCCTGATAGTTTATTATTGTATGGCTGGCACTTTCCAGAGCTTGCCGTGGAGGTAAAAATAAAACCTTTGTCACTAAAAACTTGCCAGCAAAATAATTGGTTACTGCTGGTAGGATTTGGTAGCATACAGCCAGTCCAGTCACTGCTAAAAAGATCCTCAATTAATTAAATGTTCCTAACATCAAAAGTAATTATCTCAAAGGAAAACAATTATTTTGGACCCAACCCAGTCTCTAAGTCACGCATGTTCGTATATATAGCTGACAATCCGATGGCACCAGTTCGGTTGACCTTAGTTGAGTTTTCGTGGAATAGTATGTATGTGTATGGCGACCATCTAGTAAGGTGTAGTAAGGTCTTCAATTCAGGCTGGTCCAAGTGATGTTTGCATTGGCCCTTTGAAATTGAGCACATAGTGTCATGTCTGGATAACGGTTTACAATGGATCAAGGGGTTCTTAGTATGCTGTCATCGAAAACAATGTATTGAGTTCTTTTACCAGCAGAATTTGTATTTCGCTGGGGATATTATGTTCTGAGGACATAAATAGACTTTCTATGGTTTTCCATACAACGCGGTTTTTGGCGGTTTAAATATTTACTTTTTATTGCTTAATATTTATTTTAAAGTAATTTTAAAATTAAGTTAATTTTTTACGGGTTTTTATTCTCAAGAACTTTTAGAATCACATTTTTTCTAGCTTTCGGTAATAAAATATCCTCGAAACCATTAATCACATAACCCTATAGCCTAATAACTTAGTAAGCATAAAGCTGTGAATACCATTATTGATTTTGATTTACACGATCTTTATAAACTTGAAAGAAAGCGTGTTGCCCCTTTTAGCCATCACCACAGACAGCTGCGCTCGCTCCACTTAAACGCAGTGGCTTTCGCGTCTTGCACAACTTTCAACGCCTTCAATTAGAATATTCACTTATCTGCTCAAAGCAAAGTGTTGGCATAAATCTAAAACACAAACACTGAGTTTACAACAAAGTGAATGCTGTCGAATTTGTAAATTTCGGCGATAAACCAGCAAAAGTGTTGAGTAGATTAGGAAAGTGTATGTAAATGCTAGTGGAAGGGGGATCTACCTTTTTCAACAAGACTGACATCCTTAATGCGGCAACGCTTGCGCTAAACTTCTTAGAGCATCTAAATTTGCTTTGAGTACAAGGCGTCTTTGGTTTTCATGTACTCATAAGTTAGTGATTTACATATACTGCAATATATGTGTGTATACATATATACATATGTACATGTTGAAATAAATGAGCGCAAATATTTACATCCGCCATGATGCTCGCGGTTTGTGTGCTAGTGTGGGTAACTGGTGCAAAAAATCCATACTCTCGCTACACTGCTTAAGCAAAATGTGTTATAGAGCCATTTTAAGATTTTAGCTATGTATGTATGTATTTGTGCAAGTGGCTGACAGCATCAAGTGTTGGTTTAACTGGTTTTGCTTTGACGACTTATTTTACGAATATACTAGATTTAATGTAGACGTTAAAATAGCTAATTTCACTTTGCCTTTTACGGTTTTAGGATATTAGCGTGGGTTGGTTCCTATACAAGATGTTTGGGAGACTTGTGAGAAGAGAGGGGAAAGATTATCTATACATATAATAGGCGAAGGGGTTTTTTGTCCAGAACAATCTATATATACCGTTTACCCGATTTTCAAAAGAGATATCAAATTAAAGCGCTTGGTCTGTAGAAAGTGTGCAAACTGCTTTTAGTTTTTTGAAAAGAGTTGCCACGCTTGCCCGGCCATCGGAGGGGGACCGTACGCGCCCTGGCATATTTTCCTACCCGCTGGCCATTCATCCATCGGCACAGTTGCCTGCACACCTTGGCTTGGGTAGTGTTGGTACGGTTCTACTGACATTGTCGCTCCCGGCAGTACACCAACAGTCCGGCTTGGCTTGTTGAGGTGTACTACCGAAGGCTGCAATACCAGGCTTCCCTTTTAGTTCATGGAGGCATGATACTCTTCACACTGTGTAAATTACCGTACCATGCCACCATTTAAGCCCCCTCGCCACGACAAGACGACCAACGCTGAGCTGGCCTTCAAATTCCCAAAAAATACTGAAAAGTTAGGAAAAGCCCAAGTGGTCACGAAAAATTAAAAACAAAACCAATGGCAAGGAAAGAAAGTTTCGAAAAGTCCGGTAAATCACATATCATCTACGGTGAAAGCTAAAGGTATAGCGTAAGTAACTTCAATATAACAAAAGTCTGAATTCTTAAGCTCATAAGATACTGTTCTTAAATTTATTTGGGGATTTTAGTGTTGCTTTGGAAAAAGTAGAAACACATTTTCACTCTGTGGGTTCACAAAGTCCAAAAGCGTTAAAAAAAAAAAATAATATCTCCTTATTAGCCACTTTACTGCTTCCGCTTCTCAACTCTTCATCACAGCTTGCAATTGAATGTAATGAAATTGTGGGTGGCTGGAAAAATCAAGAAAAATAACTTTCTCCAAACACTGAGTAATCATTGTTGTAGTGTTACAGGATTTAGAGGAAAGCGTAATAGGTGGTGCGGGGATTCATTGGTCCTCTGCAAGCTTACCAGTATCCTTTATGAATCTTAGCTGTCTGTTGAGGGAAAGAGAATGTATCTCGTCCACTCACAATACATCCGACCCAAAAGTATACCATCTGGCGAAGGCCGGACAGCGGCAACACAAATACTCCGTACTAACGGGTGATTTTTTAAGAGCTTGATAACTTTTTTTTTAAAAAAAACGCATAAAATTTGCAAAATCTCATCGGTTCTTTATTTGAAACGTTAGATTGGTCCATGACATTTACTTTTTGAAGATAATTTCATTTAAATGTTGACCGCGGCTGCGTCTTAGGTGGTCCATTCGGAAAGTCCAATTTTGGGCAACTTTTTCGAGCATTTCGGCCGGAATAGCCCGAATTTCTTCGGAAATGTNTTCAGCAACACTCTCACTCTCACTCTCAGAAACAGACGCAATATTCTCTTCTGTACGCACTGTACGCATTCGTGTGGTTGGTTTAATGTCCAATAAAGTAAACTGAGTGCGAAACTTGGTCACAATCGCATTAATTGTTTGCTCACTTGGTCGATTATGTAGACCATAAATCGGACG
>NW_016166075.1:0-805 GCF_001687245.7 Rhagoletis zephyria | reverse complement strand
TTTTAAAAAAAAAAAAAAAACGGGGACAGTGGATCATCGACAATGCCTATAGTGACTAGTCCTCCTCTTTTCGGGTTTTAAAAGCTGTATTCAGAAGTCTCCTGGACTGTTTTCAAAGTTTGGTAAGTCAGCGTTCCACCATCGGGCAGCTCTTGCCTGCCTGATTCTTCTTAGCGGACAGGCAATCCAAGTACTCGTTACCTCGCGGGTCGCCTCTCAAATTGATTAAAGGTTTTTGAGTTTAGGGATTTTCGTTTCGTGGAGCAACACAAGCACCTCCCAGTCCGCGAGTCATCACAGCTTAGTCGCGGTACGTGGCTGCTGATAACTTTTTGCTCCTCAACTCGCTCTCCACACACTTTATAGCTCTACTATGTACTATGATGCTTGTTATAATGTTCGCTTCAAATACATATTTCAATTTATTTAACTACATACAAAAATATATTGTATCTACATTTGTATAGTACATATGTATGTCCACGATGATAAAATGAAAGAACAAGGAAATGAAAGAAGGGCCGCTTTCGGCATGCGAACATACTCCAGCGCTTGTAACATAGTTTCGAACCTCTAACTAAATTTAATCTAATCTAATATTATTGTTGAAAAGGGGTAAAAGCTAAAACACGCACAAAAAGTAGCAAAACCAACGAAGCCACTTCCTTTACATTTATTCAATGTTGAATTCCTGTCAATACGCAAGCATACTTAGTACGTAGTATATACAACAAACGTTTCCTCGATTCCTTTTTTTCAATTTTTCAACCCAAATTATTGCATCATAAAAGTGTCCTTTAGCAGC
>NW_016166074.1:0-25367 GCF_001687245.7 Rhagoletis zephyria | reverse complement strand
TAGTTGCAAACTTCTTTTGTAGCTTTTGCTAAAGCTTTCATCATTTTCTCCAGATTTGGAGCCAAATATGATCGTTGGTTTTAATTTTTGAGAGCGTTAAGACTTAAAAAATACCATTCTGTAAATTCAGGAAACAATAAAATGTTTTACAAAAGCTTTCTTAATTATAAACCAATTTTTAGTGGACACCTCTTCCAGGCATTCTCAATCTTTAATCGAGCTTTTGAAGATTGGAGAAAAGGGATTTGGATTTTACTGACAAATAATCAGCATTTTTTAATTTTTTGTTCTACTACATTTAACAAACGCCTTGAAATGAAAAGTTCAAAAGCTTTTTCTATATTTTGTTTGGCTTCGAAAATGCTATTTTAACCAACTTTATATTTTATGTAAAAACACCATAGCTATGAAAGAGAAAATAAAAAAATATCGAGCTTTTGAGTTCTGAAAATTTGGTAAATACAACTTACATAAGCATTTTTTTTTTCAAGTGTTTTGTTAACTAAGCTTTTTGNTCAGATTTGGAGCCAAATATGATCGTTGGTTTTAATTTATGAGAGCGTTAAGACTTAAAAAATACCATTCTGTAAATTCAGGAAACAATAAAATGTTTTACAAAAGCTTTCTTAATCATAAATCAATTTTTAGTGAACACCTCTTCCAGGCATTCTCAATCTTTAATCGAGCTTTTGAAGATTTGGATTTTACTGACAAATAATCAGCATTTTCTAGTTTTTTGTTCTACTACATTTAATAAACGCATTGAAATGAAAAGTTCAAAAGCTTTTTCTATATTTTGTTTGGCTTCGAAAATGCTATTTTAACCAACTTTATATTTTATGTAAAAACACCATAGCTATGAAAGAGAAAATAAAAAAATATCGAGCTTTTGAATTCTGAAAATTGGTAAATACAACTTACATAAGCATTTTTTTTCAAGTGTTTTGTTAACTAAGCTTTTTGAAAGCAAAACGACTACTAGTTGTTTTAGTTATCGAAAGTTTAGGAACAAGACAGATTGTTTGAATGTGATAGAGGGAACCCCATTGCGCCCTTGAGGAGCTTTTTAAGCTTTCTAAGCTTCGGAAAGGTCAGGGAGATTGCTTTACTTACACAAAGGTCAGAGAGAGCATTTGCGTTGCCCGCCCTAAGCACTCTTCAGTTGGGCTTTACATTTGAATATGAAGCTTTCTGGAACAGAACAAAAATGTTAAAAGCTTTATTAAAACATATTTGGGTTTACAGTCATGTGCTGAAAAATAGAGCTTTTTGATTCAAAAATTGTCCTTATTTGTTAAATAAGGCAATTTGGAAACTAATGATGCCCACAATCAAGCTTTAAAGCTGTGCCCGTTTTTAAAGATGAACGGAAAGTTACTTTTCAGGCTTTGCATGCATCCCTATGAATTTTTCTTACTTCTTTTGGAAAGGAATCTGGTGAGGATAGGCCTATTCATGCTTTTATATCAGCGTCGATCAGAGAGCTTTTACACTGTACTCGTTGATATGAATTCTATAAAATGCTTTAAAAAGCTTCTCTCGCAGGATATGTTTTGGCGATTACTGATGTGTGTAGGCAAAATACGTTCGGATTTATAACGTTTTAACAGAATGCGACCAAAACACATTTCGCCACTGAAGCTTTCTAAAGATTTCTGTAGATTTTAAATCGTACATTTTTTAAATATAAAATTTTTTACTGGCGAGTGCACCGGATTTTTAAAGCTCTATCTACATACCACTACAAGCTTCACATTTACAAAGCGAAGAGCTTTATGAACCTTTTCAAANTTCGCCACTGAAGCTTTCTAAAGATTTCTGTAGATTTTAAATCGTACATTTTTTAAATATAACATTTTTTACTGGCGATTACCGGATTTTTAAAGCTCTATCTACATACCACTACAAGCTTCACATTTACAAAGCGAAGAGCTTTATGAACCTTTTCAAACTCTCAACGATGGGAGGGCTTTAAGCTTCTTGTAGAGCACAATTATTAAAAGCATCGCATATTGAAGAACGCGTTTTTAGTTCCATTTAGTTCTTTCTTAACTGTTTTTTTTTGTCAGAGAAAATCAAAATCTTTAATTTCCAAATAAAATTTTGCTTAACGGGTTTGAATAGAAAATCGAAAGAATAGCATATAAATCTGTANGCATTATTAAAAGCATCGCATATTGAAGAACGCGTTTTTAGTTCCATTTAGTTCTTTCTTAACTGTTTTTTTTTTTTGTCAGAGAAAATCAAAATCTTTAATTTCCAAATGAAATTTTGCTTAACGGGTTTGAATAGAAAATCGAAAGAATAGCATATAAATCTGTATTAAACAACCCAGAGCAAGCTGAATACGGAGAATTTAAAGTGGTAAAGCTCAGAGGAAATCTTTTACCTAGATGAAGCTTGCTACAATAGGCTCCTGAGCCAACCTATGTTCTCATACATACAATAGAAATTTATTCACTTTAAGTAATTACAAATCAAAGAATAAATGTGTGCTTTATTCTCTGAAAGCGTTAAAAGCTCCCAAAGCTTTCAGTAAATTATTGCAACCACGCAGCGACAAAGCTGGAATATCTACCTTTTCTAGATGCAGCATCTTTCTTAACCTCAATAAATAACAAACAAAATATTACAAATAAAAACAATCACCCTCAGAAGCAAACAAATGCTTTAGAAAAACATACTGTCTCAAAACAAACGCTAGACTAGTTCGTTTTGTGACAATACTGGATCAGGATTGGTGATAACATTTAAGAGTATAAAGTTTTGAGAAAAAATTTCTTTGACTCTTGTGAGATCTTGCCCTCCAATTCATTTTTTAAGAATAAATTTTTTCTAAAAAGCCACTCAAGAGCAAAACATTCTTTTAATCAAGTGTTGAAAAAGTTAATTGCCTTCTCGCAGTAGCTGACAGAGTTCTAGTCCTTCAAAGAGACTCGCTCTTTCTCTAGCCTTATCACAGCTTGTAAACGCACACCTACATACCCAGGTTTATAGGCGTCTGTGCGGTTATATTTTTATACCGCAAATACTTACTAAGAGCTCTATCTACACGAATGCATACAGTTATATGCATGTGTGTACATATGTAAGTATGTAACTAAGTCTCCCACCTATCTATCCAGACGTCCATTCGTCTGCTACTACATAGCAAACTGTCAAGTCGTCGCGTAGGACTTATGTAGGTGATAGCGGCAACAAACAAGCGGCGACCGAGCAGTTTAGTACACAACCGCAGCGTGAACGCTCATACATTGTGGCGATGCTGTGGTTGATGCGCGAAAGTACTTACTGCGCGACGAAGTGAGCATTTTTATGCTTATATAGGCAACAGCCAACAGGCGTGTTCACAATTAAGTGCAAAATGTTGTGAATTTAATTAAAAAGTTTCGCATCAACGGGAGTGAAAGAGAAGTTCAACAACTATCGCGTTAATATCGTCCTGTAGTCGTCTCACAATCTGTTGCACATTCATATTTGCAAAATTAATATAGTGAGTGCGAGAACAAAAACAAAAACAAAATCAAAAACAAAAAAAAACTCAGTGCGATGAAACCAACTAATGGCCCGCGTAGAATTCGCTTAATCGAAATCTTTTAAAATTGTTAGCGAGAAATCGTCGAAATAAGTGCGCAAATCTTGCATGACTCCCCTCCCCCCGTTTAACTGCGCTCCATCCGTTCACCGCGCTCATCGCCGCCAATATGGTTATCGTAGACTCACCTCGTGTCGCGCAGAAGTATCTGCGTCGCGTTTCAAAAGACTTTTCAACAGTGCGTCGCTTTAGTTCCGCGCGCCTCCCACACGCCAGCACGCAACTCTCACCGGATCCTCAGCCTGTGTCGGCGGCGCAGACTGTTGATGGCATCGATAATGTCAATGACGTTCCAATCGGTAAATCCGAGTCTTTTCGCGGCATACGGCAGCGGCAGTACGCGCGCAAACGGTCCTCCGTCTCGTCGACACTCACGCGTGTGCTCATACTTAATGTACGTGATTTGCTGAGGGTGACCGATATGCGAGAACAGGAAAGTGAGGTACATATGTTTGGATGCTGTTGCTGGTGCGAAGCACACTGCCTTTCATTTCAACTCTGCTCTTCCTCCTCGTTCCATTCATTAATTACCATCTCCTCAATTTGTTCATTGAGGATGTAATTATAAATCGATGACAGCACGTCGTTCGTTGGCGCTGAGCTTCGCTTGATGGCTGCTGCAAAAGTGGCCGTGCATCACTCGACGCTATTTCTGTTTATTTTTGCATTCCTCGCAATTTCTCAATTATCACTCAGTGTCAGTGCTTGTGTTTTCATAGGCGATATCTCAGTAGTTTGCTGCAGTAAATATTGCTCGTTAAGTTCAGCTGCAGTTACTCATTTCCTTGTGATATCCAGTGTTATGACAGTATTTGATTGAGTTGTGCTTTTTTGTTGTTTGTTTGTTATTTTGCTTGAAAGTTTTACCACCCTAGCCGTTTGGTCATTTGCAGTATCTATGCAGTTGATGCATTTGCAGTATGCAAATTAGCTTAAGTACATAAAAAGTAAAAGCTTGTATGTGCTTTTAAGGAAATTTTAATAAGTCATTAGGCGGAAATTGCTGTTGCTTGTGAGGAAATTCGAAACATACTTTGGGCGTATTTTGCTTGAACTATTCAACACTCATCTCTTCTTTCTTACGTATCCCAACGGTAGTCAAGACTAAGCGATAGGAGCTTTTTAAAGCTTCATATAAGTTTTCAATGAAATGAGAAAAATTTCACTGCCTCTGTTCGTATACAGTTAGTTGAAAAGTCGTTTGATAAGAAAAACAAAAATTTAAAAAAATGTCGTTTTCTTCTTTTTCGCAGTTAGGCCCCGATATATCAACCATAATCAAAAAATGTATATTGTTATTCCCCGAAGAAGATGTTTCTACTTATTAACAGTTGGTATATAAGGCAAATTCGAAAAACAGCAACATTGGGATGGAATTATATGGACCCCCTATGAGAGCCACGAGAGCGGTGTGAGCATTAGGGTGGTCCAGAATAAAGTTTAAAATTTTAAGCTCTTAAACTCTAGATTTTTTCTGAATAGAATACAAATGAATTTTTCCATGTACATATTTTGTATGGGACAAAACACTTTTTCGTGCAAGTAGTATTGAACTCTTGAAAATCAATGTTTTTCGGTCGAGAACCTTCGTTTATCTTCAAGAAGCCTCCGATAAAAATACAAAATTGTTTATCCAACTTTCTTTTAATGCTAACTAATTTTATAGGTCCCCTAAAACCCCAAAAATACAATAAGTGACCCATAAAAAATCGTTAGTATTAAAAAATTGAGAAATTAACGATTGGGTATTATTATGAAAGTCTCCTGAAGAGAAACAGAGTTTTCCGATCGAAAAATATTGTTTTTAAATAATTCTATACCATTTCTGCGTAAGTGTTTTTTTCTCATATAAAATACGCGCAAATCTTCATAGGCTATGAAGCAGTCCTAATTATATATTTAAAATAAATATGGGTATTATTTTTATACCCGAGCGCACTTGTGCACAAGGGTATATTAATTTTGTTCACATAACGGTTGTTTGTAACAGCCAAAACGAATCGAGATAGATATAGACAAATGTATACATAAATGATCAGGATGAAAAAAGAAATCGATTAAGCCATGTCTGTCTGTCCGATAACTAGAGCAAAAATTGAGATATCTCAACGACATTTGGTATGTAGGTTTCCGCTAATCCAAGGTAGGTTGGTATTGAAAATGGGCGAAATCGGACTGTAACCACGCCCACTTCCCATATAACGGTAATTTCCAGAAATACGAAAACTGCGATATTTTAGTAACTACTGAAGATAATTCACTCAAAATTGATATTTACAATAATTTTCAGACGAAAAATAAGAGTATTATAAATTTTTGGAAAATGGGCGTAGCCACGCCCACTACATGTTACATGTGTATATCTTGGTAACCGCTGCACCAAATTCTTCCAAAGTTGGCACAATTTTTAAAATCGGACCATAACCACGCCTACATCACATATAACGGTAATGTAGAGAAATACAAAATCTTCGATAAATCAGTAAATATTAAAGCTAATTTATTCAAAATTGATGACTGCAAACAATTCTTTACCAAGAAATACAATTCTTTACCAAGAAATACGTTTATGGTAAGATTTTGGAAAATGGGCGTGGCACCGCCCACTTATGATCACATATATGTATCTCGGTAACCGTGCTACGAATTTGTACCAAACTCGGTATGGTTATTGTGCTTGCCACATAAAATCAAAACGTTGAAAATTATTGAAAGTGGACTAAAATTGAGGCCGCTTCACATATAACGGCAAATTTCAGAACTGCTTGGAACTTCGATATTTCGAACTTTAAGGACGCTAATTTACTCAAAATTGATACACCCCGGCTTACCATCTAGCGGTAGCTTTCGGAAAGGTGAAAAAACATATACTTAATACTTGCGCCGGGCATTTAATGTTCGGGTCCACCCGAACTTAGACTTTCTTACTTGTTTCTATTTAGAAAAATCTTAGGGGGTGAGAGCTTACAATTTTTAACTTTATTGTGGACCACCCTAATGCTCACACCGCTCTCGTGGCTCTCATAGGGGGTGCATATAATTCAGCGATGGGCAGAGAGAGCTTTTACTTTTTTCGTCGCATGTATTTTTTTCCTACCCTGGTGAGCATCATATGTTTTTATATCGAGGTTATTCACACTTGCCTAGTTATCAGGTTATGTGTTAATAAATAATTATTATGTAGTGTATTTTATTGTTGTTAACTGAATAGAAAAATTAACCACATAACCACATAACCTAATAACCATGCAAGCGTGAATAACCTCATTTTGATTATGGATCCAACTGCATTCAAAATAGCTCTCAGTATTTAAAATTTACCAACGATTCGGGCAAAAAGCAAAGCAAGGTGTTTGTTTTAGAACCTTGCTTCGAATATTTACTACTTTTCTAAGTGTAACTTTGTTGAGCAGAAGTCACTTTCATCAGTAGATGACCAACAAACAGTCTTTAAGAAAATATCAAGGCTTAATAATGATCATCATAGGAATAATTTGGCGCTTACACTTTTGCCAAGTGTTTGGCCGAGCTTCTCCTCCAATTTGTGGTGTGCGTCTTAATGTTGTTAGACAAATAAGGGGACCTAAAATTTGACACTGCCTCTGAATGGCAAATGATTTTGTAGAAGCTTCTTCCATGACAGAAATACACTCGGAGGTCTTGCCATTGCCTGTCGAGGGGCAACCGTTGCTGAAAAAAAACTTATTCTAATTTAGATGCTGCCCCACCATGGATCAAAACCAGGTCCGAGAGAGTGGTAGTACGCACCTCTTAACCACTCAGTCACAGCGAATCAATACAGTACTTACTTAGTTGAATAATGATTCTTCTCATTTACTTTTTGCTACCGGCGATCGTATGACCTTGTCACGCAATAGCCCAAAATATTTTATTAAAACAAGTGTGCCAGCTTGGTAAGCATAAATAACCGTTTTTCTTTCCCCCTCCTTTAAAGTGACCGCTATTATGTACCTACCTAATTTCGAGGACTTTATAAATTTTCCACGAAAAATATAGAAATAAATTAAGTATGCGCTTTGCTATCATTTGCACACTAATTGCCTATTTATGAGCTGTAAATAATAAAAATGCAATTAAACGGTGTTTGTCTCCTCAAAAATGTTAAACAACACTTTGCAAAATTTGTTCTTGTTGGCTTTTTAAGGTTTTTGCTTGTCTTGTTAGCCGTACATAAATACATATAAATATACATTCAACATATAAATATATACACACAAATACAAATTTACCAGTTTGTGTAAGAAACTTTTCTTTTTACTTAAGAAAGTACGAGTATTTATTTGTTTCATTAAATTGTTCTTCACTTCAATGCACAGCCATGCACCGTTACACACATTCACATGCACATAAAAGAACTCATGCATTGCATTAAAGGATAAAATTAAAGGTGAAAAAGTAAAATAGGAAGTTGACGAAGATAGTTTTTTATACTAGTCAATTTAAGAACTAGAAGATGTAATTATCGAAAATAATATTAAATAAAAAATAATAATTTAAATAAACAATAATATAAAGTAAAAAAAAAAAAATTAAAATTAAATAAAAATGTATGCGACTGTTACGAGTCTTGCCGGCACAGCAGTTAATTATGCGTCAAGTGGGACCTGGAAAATCTAATACCATAGACAGACGGCAAAGATAATCGGGATTAACGGCGCAGTTAGTTAGGTAGGTAGGTAGGTAGGTGTAGCTGCCACTGCTATGCAGAGACTCACATAGTTTTCCTACCCTTTGCTAAACCACGAAACTCGCCAGGCACGCTAGGTTTAAGTCTTCCAATTTGTCGCGGTAACTAAAGTAAGGAGACCCCAAAAACGACACCTACTCCTCGATAAAGCAGAAAAGATGGAGAACTGTCTCATCCCTCTTTAGATAATATAAGCTTCGACACCCTTTCGATAAAATTCTCCTATAAGCAGCTTACAGCGTTTTTGTTACTCGGAAGAATCTGCTTGAAATGGAAGAAGATGGACTAGGAGTAGAAATACAAATGTAGTTCCATGTATCCCGCAGTGTTGTTATTAAGATTTGAGAGGCGCATTCTCGCGTGGAATAAAGCCAGCCTAAATGGGAAAAATTAGACGCATTTCATATATCATTTGCCAGTACCAGCAGCTTAAAAACCCTACAACAAGTAATACGAACATCAAGACGCAATACGGTGCCCAATGCTCACCGTCCCAATTATTTAATCAGTCGAATGAAGCTGACTAGGGAAGTTTGTGGCAGAGGCCAGATTGACGTTGCAGCATTGCATTATAAACTTGTTCTGAACGTCAGTGGGTATTTTGATCAGAAATCTCCTCAATAATGTACACACTAGACTGCAGTGTCCGCCGATGACCGCGGCATTCCACTTCGTATGAATCAATCTTTGGAAAATAGGTACGGGACATTAGTGGACGAAAAACTCCAAAGACGATCTGAAATTGTTGTATTCCGCGCACGGTGTGCTTTTGGAACACTCTATGGGAATTGGTCGTACTAATATAATTTCGTTCCATAATTAATCCTTTAAAAACATTTTTTAAATTTTACTATACAAATCTTGTTTATTGAATTTTTTATGCATGATTTGCTTGCACAGGCCCTTCTCCCAAATTAATATCACTTGAACAACAAATTATAACGATTTTGAAGTTGAAAATATACACAGAGAATATCGGTTGGGTCCGCATTTCGACTGAAAAAAGCCGAAACAGAAGACACTATTTTTTCAATTTAGTCCTTCCCACAAATATAATCCACATTCTGCGTGTCGTAAGATACAAACATGGTTTTAAGCCCCTAATCCTTCAATGAACGCCACCAGGAATCACAATAGGCCAGGCGAAGACTTGCAAACACAACACAAAAGTGGTGAGAGTATCCCGAACTGAGGGCATCCTCTATTTGTCATGGTGCAAAGGCTATCTTCCTCACCCATGTCAGCAATCTTATAGATAAATTAAAGTGTAACCAACCTATGATTGTCGCGTTCACTCCATGCCTCCTGTCCACAGAGCACATATACCCCCTCTGTATCAGCAAAGGCTACCATTATGTACTCACCTGCTTCCAGTTCCACTGAGCTGAATCACAGAACTCTTCACTTTGGTATGCATGATGGCGAACACTAGGGAGGCTTTACACAAAAAACCTACTTTGCTCTAATGATATCTAATTTACTTTTCGACCGTGCGCTCCAGGCTCTTCAACATGAAAGATTCCATACTGATTGGTCTGAAGCTTTGTGGTTTCGTAATGTAGGCTATTTTGTCCTAATGAGTGGGAACGTGTTCAACTGCTCTAAGAGGCCCTAAAAACTCTTAGTATAACCCCTATAAGCCTGACTGCCCCCATATCAGCATCTTAACATACATGCCGTCTTACCCTCGGTGATTTTAATTTGACAAAATAGGCTAGAGAATACCGCACTGACTCCTGAGTAGCCACTCTTGATGATAAGTACCAGTCTAGTCTAGACTTCCATATGTCTATATGCGGCAGGAATCAACCTGTTACCCGGAAAATGGGGTTCGTAGAGAGTGCTGATATACGATCTTTTAGATTTTCTGAGAGAATGCAGCCGTTAGGTTCTGCTGAAGTACCCTACACTGCCTGGCAGTCTCTTTCACGATATCAGTATCACTGCAGATGCTCTCTAGAGCAGCTTAAATGCGTTCTCTTATATGCGTTCTGCGCTATATAATATTCGGACCAATCCTCCCGTTTTGGGGTTTAAATGCCCTTTGAAGTAGTTTCGTGGATCTTTTATTAGATGTTTGGTAGAGTTAAGCGTGCCATCATGTGACCACTTTTCCCCTGCCTGCTTCTTGTTAGCCGACACCATTCGCAAAACAACCAATCAAAGTACTGGTTATATTCTCTGGGTCGCTCTTCAACGGATTTCAACTGTCTAAAGTTTTGGGAGATCTGGTATTCTCATTTCAATGGCCAACCCAAACTTTGCCTTTGAAGGCAGGAACGCGATCTTTTGGCGCGTGAAATTCAATGAATCAGATAACTCGATAGCCAGGAAAGCAGTGAATAACATGAATAAAATAAAAAAAAAATAAAAAATGAAATGAAATATTATAAAATTTAATCAACTATAGCCCCAATAAAGCTGAATAGAAATAAAGAAAAAAAAATGTGATTAGCTTTTCTGACTCGCACTGTATCTTTAGTCAAAAACTTTAATTTTGAGTTAGTGAAAGCGTATCTTTAAAAAGTAAAAGTTCAAAAAATGTTGCACAGAGAACGATCTAACTCGAATTCTCTCTTCTAAATTTTCTAGATGCCAAAATGTTTGCTTTTGTAAGCTGATAGTAACACGCCAAAGTTACGCTTTGACTAACTTAATGCAAACCTCTATATAATTTATGTGTTCAAATCTTCCACAATAAATGATTCCATACATAATTGGCATATAACTGTAACACATCTCTTTCACAGTTTTCGATAATTTTAATTTAAGATTAATTTGCATTGATTGATTTTCTGCATTTATTTCATTGCTACTTGTATATATGTATGTATGTATATACCTTTTCAATTGTTATGACAAACTTCAATTCAGTTTAAAATTTTTTTAACCCATATTTTATCTCTACGACTCTCTACTCAACTCTCACTACTTTACTATCTGTTTCCTTAGTGTGTTTATGTTTTTTTTTTGTTTTTTTTTGTGTTCGTCTTTTATTATTGTTGTATACTGTGTTTCCAATTAAGTATTGTTGGTAATTGTACGAAACTAAAACCCCCCAAAAAAAAAACGATATATTTTTACACAGAAACAAAACTAAGTACTTTTTGACGTGTATGAATTGTCTCAACGGAATGTAAAAAATATACCATTGAATGAATATAATAACAGTAATACTAATTTTTTTGCTCATCAATTAAAAACTAATACAAATATAAAATCAACTAATCTTTGTTTCTTTTTGCAAATTTTCTTTTTAACTACCATTTGAAAATATTTGCTGATCACCCTGGCGCGCTTCCCGACCGGCAGCATACACCTCGCAGCTGGATTGAAACAAATTTCCAAAAGAGAGAATGCATCAAATTCATACCATCCAAAGATGAGACAAAGTGAGTATACAAAAATATGATTGGCCGAAAAATAGATTCATTTAAATCTTATTATTGTAATTTTAGGATATAGTACAGTCATGTGAAAAATAAAAGGGACACGACGTTTTGACCGGTTTTGGCGATTTTCCTTTTGTTTGTTTAATGTTTATTATTTTTTTTTTATATCACATTATTAAACTAAAAGTATATAAGTGTAAACTTCAAGCTTTGTAGAAAAATTCGAAAAATTAATCAAAACTTTTTATTAAGCATTTTTAGCAAAAAATCCAAGTATGCAGTTTTTTTATCCCATTAAATGCTAGCACAAGAAAAAGTAAGTTTAAAGTGGCTAACAATTCGCCTTGATTTTTGATATTTTTTTTTGCGGGTGGTGTTGTTATGCTCTTCTATACAAAAAAAAAATCCCAACATACTTTGTTTGGAAAAAAATGCGAGACACCGGCAGCAAAGAGCCACTTTAAATTTGCTCTATATTAAGCTGGAATTTAATGGGATATAAAACTTAGACTTTTATAAAAATTCTGTGTAAAAAGTTTGTTGTTGTAATATTTTGTTAAATTTTGCTACTTTTTCTACAAATTCTTAATAAAAATTCGTTGTTGTAAATTTTTGTTGAATTTTCCTAATCTTTCGGCAGAGTTTGAAATTTATACTCATATGGCTTTTTTTACATATTGCGTTGTGTTAAAAAAAAAATAATAATAAAATTTAAACGAGCAAAAAGAAGATAGCCAAAACTGGTCAAAATGTCGCGTTCTTATTATTTTTCACATGACTATAATTATTAACCACATGGAAGCTTAAAATTAAAAACTGGAAACCAGTTTTTGCAAATGTGAAAACGGCACACAAATGTTTGGCAATTTTTATGATTTATTGAGTAATTTTATAACTGGACATACATGGATACTGGACTTTGCCACTTTAAAATTGTACATAACTTTTTGGTAAAATAAAAGCTTTACGTTTTTTTGATCATCTAAAAGATGAAGATGGACATAGGGTTTTTTCATTTGTACACTGGAAATAAATTGTAGGCCATTTTAAAATTAGATATAATTTTTTGGTAAATTAAAAACTGGACATAATAATGTTTCGTTATTAAGACACAGGACATAAACTTTTGATCAATTACAAATAGAAGCTAAACATTTGATCATTTAAAACTGGATAACAAATTGATGATGACATGCGGATATAAAATTTTTCTTTAAAAAAATG
This sequence comes from Rhagoletis zephyria, assembly GCF_001687245.7. Taxonomy (NCBI): domain Eukaryota; kingdom Metazoa; phylum Arthropoda; class Insecta; order Diptera; family Tephritidae; genus Rhagoletis; species Rhagoletis zephyria. The sequence continues at coordinate 12,448 of NW_016166074.1, read as the reverse complement.
GATGCAAAGTACATACTTATACATATATACAGTATTGGCCATATCTATATCACCCCCATTTCAAAGTGATATTTTTTGCCACTTGTGTTTAATTATTAATTTTTAAGAATTATTAGAATACAGTTCATTCTCTAACAAAACCCATATAAACCCAAGTTTTAAACTCTGTAAAAGACTACAAAAAAAAAAACGCAACAAATTTTCACCTAAATTTCAAGCTTTTTTCTGCAGTGCTAGAATTTTTTTGAGTACGCAATTTTATAGCCCATTCAATTTTAGTCAGACAAAGTGCAAGTTTCAAGTAGCTAAAAATTACCGTTGATTTCTTAGTTTTTTTTTTTACGCATTTGCTTCCATATAACGTATAAAAACACAATTTATTTTTATATGGAAGAATCCCGCAACATCTTCGGCGAAAAAAAATTCTAAAAAATCAACTTGAAACATGCACATTGTTAGACTAAAATTGAAGAGGCTATAAAACTGTGTACTCAAAAAAATTCTAACACTTCTGAGAAAAAAGTTTGAAAGTTTGTTGATTTTTTTTTTTGTAGTTTTTTACGAAGTTTTAAACTTGGGTTTATAAGGGTTTTGTTAGAGAATGAACTGTATTTTAATTGAAATTTCCTAAAAATAAATAATTAAACATGAGCTGGAAACAATACCACTTTGAAANCTGTAAAAGACTACAAAAAAAAAAACGCAACAAATTTTCACCTAAATTTCAAGCTTTTTTCTGCAGTGCTAGAATTTTTTTGAGTACGCAATTTTATAGCCCATTCAATTTTAGTCAGACAAAGTGCAAGTTTTAAGTAGCTAAAAATTACCGTTGATTTCTTAGTTTTTTTTTTTACGCATTTGCTTCCATATAACGTATAAAAACACAATTTATTTTTATATGGAAGAATCCCGCAACATCTTCGGCGAAAAAAAATTCTAAAAAATCAACTTGAAACATGCACATTGTTAGACTAAAATTGAAGAGGCTATAAAACTGTGTACTCAAAAAAATTCTAACCCTTCTGAGAAAAAAGTTTGAAAGTTTGTTGATTTTTTTTTTTGTAGTTTTTTACGAAGTTTTAAACTTGGGTTTATAAGGGTTTTGTTAGAGAATGAACTGTATTTTAATTGAAATTTCCTAAAAATAAATAATTAAACATGAGCTGGAAACAATACCACTTTGAAAAGAGGGGTGCTAATGTATTGGCCAATACTGTATGTAAAAAGTGGCCAGAACTCGCAAAAAAGGCAGCTGCTCGCAACACTAGTTGCCCCATCGTTTGCCTCGTGTTTTTTTCTACAGACTTGTACTCATTTCGCAAAATACATATCTACTACTTTAACCATTCTAATCAAAATTATTCCGTTGCCGTTTCGTCAAGTCATTAATTCAGTACTTTTCATCTCATTCCCACTTGTTCATTCAACCATAAAGTTATGCACGCTTCATTCATTTCCCTGAATTGCAAGGTAAGGTATACATAGATTAATTGATTTAACTAAATTCCATCAAATCTTATTAGCTAGTGTCATACACACATACATAAATAAATGCCTATGTATCCATTATTGAATGTCCTTTGCTCTGCACGCACATGCTCACATAATTCTCATACACAAATTAATTATAATTTCCCTTTACTTCACGCAAATTGTGGCCATTTAAAATGATTTAATTTAGTTAGGTTACCAAAATTTTGGTCAATTTATGTGTGCAACAACGACGATGGATTTCTTGTTGATGAAATAGCACTTATGTGTTTGTATTATGAACCACAAATTAGACACTTTCGCACAAGTGAGGAGATGTGGTCATATCATTTTGCAGTGCAAAAATAGTTTTGGCTAATAGACTCCTCTACCTCATTCATCATTCTTTAAAATCATCTGCTTGCATGTGTTGACAGTTTTGTTGATTTTAGGACTAGTAGCAGCACAGATGCTTCTTTTTTTTTAGCCCTTATCGTGATTAAAGCTTTAATAGTGTCAACTGAATTGAAAAGGATCCCGATNATTTTTTAGCCCTCATCGTGATTAAAGCTTTAATAGTGTCAACTGAATTGAAAAGGATCCCGATAAAATTATGTGGATTTTTCCAGTAATCAAATTTAATTGCAAATACTAAAGCCCTTGGCAGAGTCTCTTTTCCAGTATGTGATGGGCCTCTTAATACTACTATCACACAAATGGGCGACAATGCAGTTTTATGAGAAGCTTTTTCTTGGGGGCTTAGAAAATATGACTTGCAAAATTTAAAAGAATACGAACATGAAGGACCTTATTACTTTGTTTCCGAAACTTTCCTATCGTTTCTTAACGTGTTTTTACGGTCGCCGGGTAGAAAACCCACTTCTAAGGGAATAGGGTTGTCATGGTTATTAGACCAGTACGTTTTTTCCCATCCGTTCAGAGAGCTTTGACGCGATGTCGACCAAACTCTTGGGGACGCGTTTGCCGCTGTCTGTGACTTCTCGACCTGAGGGTGTTCTCTGCTCAACTCGCAGTACCGGCGTTTCGCTAATGGTTCTTCTCTATGAGGAAAGTAATTTCTAGCTGCTTTTCTCAGCTTATTCCGCTGTAGAATCGACCTTAAATATATTGCCTTTACGCCCTCTGTTGTTGATTGAGGCTTCCGAGCATGGAAATATCAGTCTCCAAGTGCTACCTGACTGACCTTCGGATGAAAAACTTTAGATTCCATTCCCATACCCAATAGTCCTTTTGGTTCCTACAGCTTTCTTTGGTAATTGCCTTAGCATTTCATATAAGTCCATTCCGAACGACACGATGAGACGTAAGTTTTTCCACCCTATAGGTGAAATTAGTTTAGAAATTATGATTCATCATTATCATTACAATTACTTGCATTATTATCATTAAAATTATCATATATACTGCAATTATCATTACCTTAAGAACTACTTTTTAACCGACTTCCAAAAACGGAGGATGTTATCAGTTCGTCGGAATATTTATTTTTTTTTTTTATGTATGTTACCGCATAACTTTGGACCACGTCAACCGAGATTTCGATAATTCTTTTTGCATCGGAAAGGAAGTGTCTCAGAGGTGGTCCCATACTAATCTGGTTGAGATCCGATCAGTGGATCATGAGATATATATATATTTTTTATATGGGAGTTGAAGTCGGTTTTTTTTTTGCTAAAAATTACTTGTATCATTACAGTAACCATTACCACCACTTTACCACTGCAACTACCTTTCATTGCTAGTAAAGTTCGATGTTTTATTATCATTACTATTGCCAGCAATATTATCATCTCCATTACCTTTACAAGTACCATTAACATTTAAACAATTACCACTTCCATTATCACTGATATTACCATTACACTTACCAATACCATTAGCGATACAATTTCCCATGTCATCGAAAATACAATTACCATTGCCATGACAATTAACTTTGCGAATATAATTACGATTACCACCGCTAGTCGCAATGTCATTAACATTATAATTACTAATGCCATTACCATTATAATTACCAATACCATTACCATTATAATTACCAATACCATTACCATTACGATTATTGCATAGAAGCTTAACGCATGTCGAAAGATCGTACTAAAGTAGATGAGTCGTCATAACCACCTGAAACGCTTGCCCCATAAAGTGACGGCTATAAAGTTGGATAACGGAGAACCTCGAGAAGTATGAATACGGCCGCGGCGCTTCAGTCATTTGATCCCTCTCTCTGTAGTTGTCATGCAGTCAGCTCATTACCCTGTAGAGAAAATATCAAGTTTGGAAATGACACAAAAAACGCCGAAATACGTAAACTTAAATTTGAGTCATGGATTACAGATCGGTATTCTGTTTTTCTAGATCATGTAATTTTCCGAAGTTATTTAATTTTTATGAAAAAAATCCAACTTTAACTAACGAAAAAAATTGATAGATATGTAAATAAAAAAGTTGTGAATGGTCAAGTGAAATATTTTTGTTTGTATGAAGCATGATCAGGAAAGAATGTTACTCATACGTACGGTGACCATAAATATGGATTCAAAACGAAGGACAATTTTTCAAAAATATGCCTACACATATTTACGTAGTATAAAAATATCAAAAGATTTATTTAGATTTAAACTTTAAAAATTAATCACGTTTTCTTCATCGATATTAATATTTTTTTACATGAATATTTATAAAAGTATAGTAAAACATATTATAATTACAATAGCTTACACGAAAAGTGGAAACCATTAAAAGATTATTTTATAGGCAAATTTGAGTCGTTCAAAACGAAAACAAACGACGAGTTACAAAGGTATTCATGTGCCCTTTACAAAGATATATAATTTGTGCAGATTGCACTTCATTGCATTTACATTTCTAATCCGATTTTCATTATCTTTGGCTCAAAATTTACTGTAATTATATATCTTCCTTATCGAATTTTTAAAATAATGAAAAAATAATCAAATGAAAATGCGTATTTGATTGAAAATCTCTTTTTTTCGACTTTGACGATAAAATGCAAATGGTCGCCTGTAGCACTAATAATTTTCATTGAAGTCGCCACAAGTTATATATTTTGGTAAGAGGCACATCAATTCCCTTCGAGGTGTAAGTCGCTTACGTTGATTGGGAGATTTTTTGATGAGATATTGAAGAAAAGCTACGAAAAGTACCAAAAAACAATTTTTTTTAAAAATCCATCCATTGTCCGATAATTTTAAAATAACGAATAAAATACGGGACAAATGCAGGACACTTGGAAAAACTCAGTACATTTTCAGGTTTTTCAGGTTTGAAAAACTACGCAGGACCGACCTTTGAAAAACAGTACGGTCCTGCAAAAAACAGAACGGATGGTCACCGTACTCATACGCCATGTACGATTATGCTTTTTAATAATTTTTTCCCTGCCAAAAGTCATTTTTCCCTGTTAAAGGACATTTTTCTAGAATAACGCTATACCGATCTGTAATGTTTGACCCAAATTTAAGTATACGTGTCTGGGCGTATTTTTTGCTATAATTTTTGCGTTCCTGCAGTGTTATTCGATTCAGAAAAATCAATCCATGATTTCTCTTCACGGACCCTCTCATAGTTGGCACCAGATTTAATTGCTGCCGATTTCGCCACTGACACCGATGCTTGGCTTGAGGATCCGTCTACCATAGTAACATCCTTCGGGATCTTGCTCACATTGACTTCTTAAGATAAGAGGCTTTTCATTGGGGTACCCCTTGAATGATCTGGGGCTGTCTTGTTCATAGGCAGTAGCATAGACTTTGTGTCTGCACAGCCGAAGGCCTGGTACCTTGCGGCGATATTCGATGGACGTTTATTAGTATTAAAATTCTCCATAGATTGAACCCTTCACAATAGCAGGGCTCTATATATATACTGCATATGAGCTACGACAGAAAGTAGTAATCGTGCTGCGATTTTACTGAAATTTATTATGCATTACTTTTGCCTAGGCATCACGTAATATGAAAGTGGGTATAAATTAGCGAAATACCAAGCATTTACGATTTTGGCAACCCAGTGTAGTTGATTTGGAAGCTCGCGAATCTACATAGGCTAAGATAGGTTGCTGTGGTTGTTCCACACAAGGGACGGCAAGGGCAGAGGCGCTGCAAGTATAAGTAGCTCTTTGACCGCCCCGATCGGCGCTAGAACAGAAGGATCTTTACATTGCGCATACCCTTGTTTTTATGCAGCGCTCGCTAAGCCCACGAATTTATCATTTTTTATATTCCTTTATTCCTAGGAAAACGTACATTTTATAGCAAAATTTCGAAGCACATTTACCATGCGGCCTTATTTCTACCGTCCTATAGCCTTGCAATAAATTCTTAAAATCAGCAACTTTACAGTTCGTCCTTCAAGCTCAATATTTTATGCTGCTTGGCAGCCGGCCCAAAAGTTGTATAATACAGATATCAAATATTATTGTATTTATATTCGCACTGCTGTTGCCAAGACGCAATTATGTATAATTATACACATAAATCCGATCTAAAATTGTGAAAGTCAGACGCTGCCTTGGTTGCAATTAATTACTGCGCTTTGCTGCCCATTCAAATCACCTTAAAATGAATTTTATAGCCGAAACGCTAAATTTATCGAATAGTAATTTTACCAATCTAATTTTCATAAAGCCATTTCATTACAAGCAGCATTAATGGATGAGCAAAACTTTGAATTTCAACAAAAAATTTGCTAAATTAATTACGTATACGCCCTATAGATAAATTTTGATTCGTTTATAAAAGAAGAGTTTGTGCAAAAGTGATTGTGTGTTGGGATTATTATATGATTTCGTTTAAAATGTGCTTATTTGGCGCTGACAAGCATAAAATCGTAAAAACAACAATGGCATACGAGTAAAAACAATTGAATTATACGGTAGGAAATACGTACATACATACGATTGCGTTTGAAAAGAGCGCGTCCAATATACAGACAGCTGTCTGCTATTGCAGTGACATTAAATTGATTGCTTCATTAACACATAATACGCAACGCAGCAGCAGTTAATGGGATAAACAATGAGCTCGCTTGGTTTGTTTTAAATTATGTATTTACAAATTGGTTACGCAAAGCAACAGATATTCACTCAAAAATTTAAACAAATTCAAATAAAAACAAACAGGTAAATATTTGACACTCATTTATTTTGGTAAATATGAGGCCGAGCTTCTACTCTGATTTGAGCGACTTCAAGTCACGGACGGTCACGGCAGCCGCCGGACAGATTTTTATGGAACTGTACAATATTATAGCTTATACATACTTAAGTATGTTTTAAGTTATATACTTATATGTATGTATATTAATAAAGTTGCCAGCTATCTAAAAATCTAAAATTATTTTAAGGATTAATGGTATATTCTAATTTCTACATTATAAAGAAGAACGTTTAAGGAAATAAGAAAATACACTAGGCGACAAATGAAAGTGTACGCATTGTTTAAATATAATATCCACAATTATTTTCATAAATACTTTTTTGCATTAATTAGCTATTTATAAAAATATAGTGCATTATATAATATAAACCATATAAATCAAAGTTGCACACTTTATATAAAGTTCACAAAAATTAGTAAAAATTTCATAAAAAATTAAATTTTTTTCCAGAATTTCTAGAAAATCTTCGAGTATCTAGTTTTTTAGCCTATTCAATTTCATCCTTTTGACGTTCCTGTTTCAAACAGCTAAAAAATCCCGCTGATTTTTGAGCATTCTTTTTAAGATGGATTTTTGCATTTTTTTTATATAAGCCCGAATTTATTATGAAATAAAATTCGGGAGACCGTTAGCAACAAAATTTCAAAAAATCAACGCCAGATTTTGTAAATTGCACTTGTTGTATAAAAAAAAAAAAAGAGATTGAAATTGAGAACGTGTGTGTGAGTTTGAGTTTTGAATTTTTAAAGTATATATATCAATGGTTTCACCTTGTTATGTTTTTACCATGGATAAAGAGTTTGAAAAGCTTTACACTGTACGCATTTAGGGATGGGGTTGCCACCTTTCTAAAATATTAAAAGTAGCTGAATGTGTAATTTAAGTAAAAAAGCGCAATATTGGTATCTAACAAAAGGCTAATTTTTAGCTACTTTTTTTTGTTTAAAAACTGTATTAATTTTTTGGTATGAAAATATAGCTTACTATGCATCTAAGCAAAACCATCTAAATCAATATTTTTCGAACTTTTATCAAAATTCGACGAATTTGAAATTAGAAACAATTTAAGTTAAATTTTATTATTTTTTGCTTCCCCATCAAAAATATATTATAAATAAACCTTCAAAAGTATTTTAGAAATAGAGCTCACTTAAACCCCTTTCGCTTCGACCCATATTAAAATATTTAATTTAACTTGCCATCTAAATTGATATTGATTTACTACCCAGGTGGCAACCTTCCTGGCTTAAACCTTTTTCGTTTGACACCCATATTAAAATATTTAATTAAACTTGAACTAATTTTGTGCTTCTAAGCAGGTGGTAACCTTCGTAAAAAATATTTCCGATATGGAGCTTTCTTAAACCTCTTTCGTTTGATACCCATATAAAATATTTAATATAACTGGTTAATTAAATTGACTGTGACTTCCGATAAAAAAGTTGCAACCGTCTTGAAAACTATCTTCGAAATCAAGCTCGCTTAAGCCTTTGCCTTACACCCATCAAACTTGTTTATTAAAACTGATTTTTAACCGACTTCACAAAAAGGAGAAGGTTATCAGTTCGTCGGAATATATATATTTTTTTTATGTATGTTACCGCATAACCTTGGACCACGTTAACCGATTTCTACAATTCTTTTTTTTTGTACTAATTTGGTTTAAATCGGATCATTGGATTATGAAGTACTTAACGATATCTTAAATTTTTATATAAGCATTGAAGTTTTGTTTTTTTGCTTAAAAATTACTTGTTAATTTCCACACAGGTGGCAACTCTCTTTCGTTTGACAACCTTATTAGAATATTAAATTTAATTTGTGCACTAAATAGATTTTGACAGGTGTCAACCCTCTTTAAAAATATTTTCAAATGAATTTTTTTCAACACTCCTTTCGTTTGACACCAACATTGTTGTACAATTTTATTTAAGCTATTAATTAACTAATTTTAAGTTTTGCAAAGGGTGGCATCTTTCTTCAAAAAAATATCCTATATTTTATCCAGGTTATAATCTATCTGTGAGCCAAATTTCAATGAAATACGTCCAGCTCTTTCAGCATGAAATAGCAATAAACATATTCACACTCACTCAGTAGTATTACTAGGATTCAACAGCCTGCATCGCATTCATTTATCTTTGTATTTAACTGCTTTCCTTTTGTGATTGCTACTTTTATTTTGGGCCGGAAGAGTAATTTACAAACATTATTTACTGTTGCACAAGAACAAATGTGTATACATTTAATGTAGCAAATTTTATAAAAACGTATGTACATACATACATATGTGTATAAAAACAATTTAAAATTACTAGCAAATACACATATTGGCAGGATGTGTATTGACAAATAATTAAATTTTCAATGAAAAGTTTTGCAATCATCGGAGTGGCAGCTGTTGATACAAATGGCAAAATTAGTTGCTACAATGCATATATGTACATATGTGTGTATATATAAGTAAGTATGTATATGTATGCATATACATATATGTATATCGCCTATTTACGAAAAAAAGTGACACAACTTTAAAAACGAGATTTTTTAGGAGAGGCGTTTAAAGTTTAAAATTTGCTCCCAAAATGTAGAAAAAATATATGCATATTGTCTTCTTACGGGGGAACAACATAAGATTTTAGCACGAAATTTTCACCAAATATAAAGATTAATATAAAGAGTAATTCTGCATCATTTGCTCAAAACTTTATTTTTTATTGTGTAAATGAGCTATGTGTATACATGTATGTATACATCCCAGAAAAAGTCAGTATATGACAATGTTAGATTGTATTTCTCTACAGGTTACATAACATATTGTTTAAATATTTCAGGCAATTATCGTTCAATAATTGATTGAATAGAACTGCAATGGCAAGGTGGCATTGTCTTTATTTGAACAATTTGTAGGAAATGAAAAATCTGCTCCGCCGGTATAAAAACTTTTCATACCTTAACGAGATACATGTGTATGTATTTGGATATGTGCTCTTTTTTGACTTTGAAAAATTTGCTTGTTTTCCAGTTAACGTTCTCATTTAATAAAAATCTTTTACCACCGTGCCGGAGCCAACTCTGAGCANGTATGTATACATCCCAGAAATAGTCAGTATATGACAATGTTAGATTGTATTTCTCTACAGCTTACATGACATATTGTTTAAATATTTCAGGCAATTATCGTTCAATAATTGATTGAATAGAACTGCAATGGCAAGGTGGTATGGTCTTTATTTGAACAATTTGTAGGAAATGAAAAATCTGCTCCGCCGGTATAAAAACTTTTCATACCTTAACGAGATACATGTGTATGTATTTGGATATGTGCTCTTTTTTGACTTTGAGAAATTTGCTTGTTTTCCAGTTAACGTTCTCATTTAATAAAAATCTTTTACCACCGTGCCGTAGCCAACTCTGAGCAAAATGAAAAATTAGAACGAAACGAGTAGCAATCATATGCATTACTTCGTTTTTCGTCATATGCTCTATTTCGGATTATAACCGAAAGTATGCATATGCACAATTTCGTTTTATTCTCATATGCGTTATTTCGGTTTTGAGTCGAAATTGTGCGTATATGCACTATTTCGGTTTCTGTCATTTGCATTATTTCGTATGCACAGTTTCCATATGCACAATTTCAGGGTGCCTACTGCTGTTTGNCGGTATAAAAACTTTTCATACCTTAACGAGATACATGTGTATGTATTTGGATATGTGCTCCTTTTTGACTTTGAAAAATTTGCTTGTTTTCCAGTTAACGTTCTCATTTAATAAAAATCTTTTACCACCGTGCCGGAGCCAACTCTGAGCAAAATGAAAAATTAGAACGAAACGAGTAGCAATCATATGCATTACTTCGTTTTCGGTAATATGCACTATTTCGGATTATAACCGAAAGTATGCATATGCACAATTTCGTTTTATTCTCATATGCGTTATTTCGGTTTTGAGTCGAAATTGTGCGTATATGCACTATTTCGGTTTCTGTCATTTGCATTATTTCGTATGCACAGTTTCCATATGCACAATTTCAGGGTGCCTACTGCTGTTTGTGGCATCCGCTTGAACCTAACCTTACCTGTTAAACGTTTCTAAACTGCTTTATCTCTTCTTTGTAGTTATTCTATAATTTTTTGTTAGTCTACCTTAGTCGTAAATCTGTTGCAGCGCCAAACAAAAAAACAGTCGTGAATCTGAAAAGTGAAAAAAAAGTCACGCCTTTATAAATTTATTATTATTATGAACTATCTTTGGCGACCCAACTTAGCGAAGTCTAATGTTTAATTGTTTACGGGGCCCAATTAAGAGGGTTCTACTAATAATTTTTCAAAATCTTGTTCATTAGTAAATAAGTGACTCAAATAGCGTTTAATCATCACCAGGGAACGGATATTTAGGACCTAAAAACCTATAAAAAAGGCAAAATAAAATAGCGATAAAAGCAGGAAATGGCACTAGGTATTGCAAAAAAAGCAAAATAAGGCACTGACAAGTAAGAGCAGCGCTGTCTTCGGCTATGCCGAAGGCTTCATACCTTTCATGAACATCTTCAAATTTTACTTTGACAGATTACTGCTTTTGAATACATCTGCATACATCGATAGAGGAGTTACATACCTATATAAAAAAATCGTATCTAAACAATCAGAGGTATGGAAGATATACCTTATATTAGCACCAATCTAAGTGATTTTCACTGTTATGTGATCGGTATGTAACCCGGTAACTCAATTTAATGGGTTTAGTTTCCTACATAAAGGATATATATATCGCAAAAACTGGTATCTGAACAATCAGTGCTATAGGAGATAAAGCTTATACAGCATAGATTTTGACGATTTTCTCAGTAGACTTTGTATTATTATTTATAAAATATCTTACGAAATTTATCGGTTTTAGCTGTTCAAATAAAGGAGTTTTACAGTAAAATCCCATATCTGAACAATCAGATGTATGGAAGATATATGTTGTAGTCANTGTTCAAATAAAGGAGTTTTACAATAAAATCCCATATCTGAGCAATCAGATGTATGAAAGATACATATATGTTATAGTCACCCGATCTTCGTTATTTTCACTGTACGTATTCTGTTGAAAATGAGTGAAAACAGCGCGAAATTTCATGGTCCTAGCTACATAAATGGATGAATTATAACGAAAAATCTCATATCTGAACAATCAGTTGTATGGGAGCTATAGGTTATAGTGACCCGATCTTTGTAATTTTCACTGTAAGCATTCTGTTGATAATGGGTGCAAGTGCTGCGAAATTTCATGTTCGTAGCTGCATAAATGGAGAAGTTATAACGAAAAATCTCATATCTGAACAATCAGTTGTATGGGAGCTATATGTTATAGTGGTCCGATTCTTCCGGTTCCGAAAAATGATTAACACATTATAAAAATACACCCACCTACCAAATTTTATTCGGATATCTCGAAAACCGATAGACTAGATTGCATACAAACAGACGGACAGACGGACATGGCTAAATCGACTCAGCTCGACGTTCTGATCATATAAGTATACATTTTAATGGGTCTATCTCTTTTTATTCTGGTACTTACAAACATCGGACCAAAGTTATAATACCATTTCATGCTCATGAAAGGTATAAAAAAAGACAGAAAATACGAAGAACAATCAAAAAATACATTTATTTTAGAAATGTTTATATTACATGTAAATAGAGAAAAACTATGAAGTAGTTTCATTATATTGAAAATTTGTACTTTGAATCTTTGACTATTTTATCCTTTCGTGTTTCTA
>NW_016166073.1:0-25368 GCF_001687245.7 Rhagoletis zephyria | reverse complement strand
ATAAAAAAATGATTATTATTATCGGAAAGCGCGGGAAAAATCCTATGAGCTCATTTATTTTGGATACTCAATTGTAAGTTAGATGTAAGTTACGAATTTTAAGAAAACTCGTGATTTTAAGAAAAAGTGCAAAAACGTCGAACGTTCGAACTCTCATAACTTCAAAAGGAAAAAAGATAAAGAAAAATCCTTCATAACATTGATTACTTGTATCAATGACAACAATTTAGTAAAGTTTTAACGCAATCGGTGACATAAATTTAATAAATAAATAAATATATATATCTATATTTATATATATATATAAATATATAAAAAAATAAATAAAAATAAATAATTTTAATGAGCTATAAAACTGAATAATATTTTTTTTCTAGAAATCGAAATTAAAAACCGTGCAATTGTGTTCAAAAAATTTAAGAAATTTTTATAATTTTTGTATAAAGCTTGCAATTTGTGCAGTTTTTGTTAGACAATGAGCTATACTTTTATAGAAAAATAATGAACACTAAACAAATAGAAGAAAAATGGTCAAAACAGGTCAAAATGTTGAGGTTCTACCGTTTCGTCGTGGGCTGTATTGAACTTTAAAATTTTTTTTTAATAAATTTATACTGTCATGGCAGTTCGCCAATTGGTGACATAAAATATCTTTCGTACTCTTCCCGTATGAGTTTTGCTTGTGGTGGTATATATCGCAGCAAAGATTCCGTCATCGCACTTCAAGAAAAATTATAATTTGAATACAAATTGAAGTAAAAGTTATGTTGCTTCTGAAAACAAGGATATTATTCATTTCGGTGATTTTTGGACACTTAAGGAAGCAAAAAATAAATTATTAATAAACATCCTAGATATTGTTGTGTATTGTTCACTTCAATTGCCGCACAAGAACACGATTATGATTCATACGAAATTTTTACGAGATAGGATTATAGGACTATAGTTCTTAAAAAGTAAAGTAATTATTTGAAATCTAAGCGAATTATCCAAAATTCGCACTCCTCCTGAACAACATGAGAAAAAGCACGTTGAAAGCATATTGAGAACCATTTTGCTTGAGGCTTTTGCTGCCTTGAAAGAGTTAAAAAGCGTTTCATATATGACAGACTCCGCACTGTCATAAAGATATTGACCAGTATAACCATTTTCGTTATAGAATTTTTTTTTGTGAAAGCTGATAGTTTACGAGTTATTAGAGTTTAAAGGAGGCTTTTCTTTTTTGCAATCTGGCGACTCGGTTACAGCATGCATTGCTCCAGAAATCGGGTCTTGAGATAAAATGAAGAGAAGTCTTACAGAAGATGCTAATGGTGTATTAAATATAGTGTTTTCTAGTAGAACGATAGCCAAAATCCAAAATTAAAAAAAGTGACAATTTGAACGGTATTTTGGGGGTTAATTTATTGTTGTTGTATCCTTTCTATAGTTATATGATCATTTATCTTCACGATAAAAAAATTTGCATACCATTATCTCTTTTCTAGCCGAAGATTTACGATTTTGAAAAAAACTCGTGTTTTGTCCATTGTGCAGCGTAGTAGAGGTTTACGCCGACAGGCTTTGCGGCGGCGGCGTGGTCAACGTCAAAAAGATTCGGCGGCGGCGGCGACGCCGGCGCGTCTGGAAACGCCGGCGCTACTTCTCATAAGGTAGATTTCAAAGAGCCATGAGGCTACTAATCTTATCATTTCAACTCGTCGGCATTCGCCATGCCAATTATTCTATTATTATAATTATACCCGAGCGCACTTGTGCACAAGGGTATTATAACTTTGTTCACATAACGGTTGTTTGTAACAGGCAAAACGAATCGAGATAGATATAGACAAATGTATACATAAATGATCAGAATGAAAAGAGAAATCGATTAAGCGGTGACTGTCTGTCCGTCCGTCNGTAGGTTTCCCTTAATCCAAGGTTGGACGGTATTGAAAGTGGGAAAAATCGGACAATAACCACGCCTACCTCCCATATAACGGTAATTTTCAGAAATACGAAAACTGCGATATTTTAGTAACTACTGAAGATAATTCACTCAAAATTGATATTTACAATAACTTTTAGACGAAAAATAAGAATATTATAAATTTTTGGAAAATGGGCGTAGCCACGCCCACTTATGGTTACATGTGTATATCTTGGTAACCGCTGCACCAATTTCTTCCAAACTTGGCACAGTTGTTGGCCTTGGTACAGGATACCAAATGGCCGAAAATTTTTAAAATGGGACAATAACCACGCCCACATCCCATATAACGGTAATTTGGAGAAATACGAAATCTTCGATAAATCCGTAAATATTGAAGCTAATTTATTCAAAATTGATGCTTGCAACAATTCTTTATCAGGAAATACGCTTATGGTAAAATTTTGGAAAATGGGCGTGGCACCGCCCACTTATGATCACATATATATATATCGGTAACGGTTCAACCAATTTGTACCAAACTCGGTATTTTTATTGTGCGTGCCACATAAAAGCAAAACGTTGAAAATTATTGAAATCGGACTAAAATTCCGGCCGCTTTTCATATAACGGTAAATTTCAGAAATGCTTGAAACTGCAATGTTTCCAAATTTAAGGACGCTAGTTTACTCAAAATTAATACACCCCGGCTAACCATCTAGCGGTAGGTTTCGGAAAGGGGAAAAAACATTTATTTAATATTTGCGCCGGGTACTTAATGTTCGGCTCCGCCCGAACTTAGACTTTCTTACTTGTTTAAACTATAATTTTATTATTATTAGTTCCAAACGTAACAACGCAGCGCAAAGTATTCGAAAATTTGCATTTACTGCAAAATATGCTGAAATGTGCATTTATTGCAAAATATGCTTTTTGCTGATATATTACATACATATGTTCCATTTAGTTAGACAATATAAGAATATTGTAGTATGTATCACAAAAACGTATATTTTCTATAAAAAATCATAACTCAGAAAAAAAATCTTCGCTATTAGAGATTTTGGTTGATTGTAGTTCAAAGTGTCTATTTCCCGGTAAAAAAAGTTTGAGAGAAAAAAAATACACTTTTTGAGAAGTTAAATTTAAAAAAAAATGTGCACTTTTTGTTTATTGTTAAATAAAAAATTTTAAATAATGAAAATCAATAATTATATCACTCTATCTTGAAGTGACAAGAATTACTGACATTTGAGTAAAAACATTGTTGGAATCTATTAAATTTTGACAAAGTTATGGGCATTTAAAAAAAGTTCTCACTGTCAATTTGAATAATCGATTTTTGCGCAACAACAACATTAAAAATAACAATTTAAATAATGAAAATCAATAATTATATCACTCTATCTTGAAGTGACAAGAATTACTGACATTTGAGTAAAAACATTGTTGGAATCTATTAAATTTTGACAAAGTTATGGGCATTTAAAAAAAAGGAAATGGAAAGCATCTATATTTTTTGGAAAAACGCTTAAGCATTTCACCAGCATGTTGCTAACATGCCTGACAAAAAACCTGCCTGGACATATTTAGGGTTGCCCTATTGATGACAAAGCTATAAACCGAAAGCCCATAATAAAACCTATATGACCTCTATATGCAAGACAGGCTAAGTTACTTGGCTATTCTGTCTACTGAAAATTCTATGGTTCTATCTTGAAACTTTGATGATGTTATAGATTCTTTTGCAGAACAGAAAGCTCGGTGAAAATAATTTTATGAATAAATATATTATCGAAATTAAATTGTTATTTCATTATAAATACATATGTATAAACCCATGCTCTTAAAAATAAAATGTATTAGATATTTAACTAAAATGCACACATTAATGTTAATAATGCTGGGTAACTATTTAAGTGATTTATTTATTTATTTTACTCATATTTTGTTTACTGAGTGGTATGACTGCGGGCGGCGGCCGCTTTGGTGTAGTGGTAAGCAGTAGAGATGGACAAAAGACGTGATTTTCTACGTGACGCGTCGCGTCACGCTTTTTCACGCGTGAACTTGTGCGGCTTTCAGTGAAAAATAACGTAATATCTGTGATCGTGCGTGACTGAAATTTTTGCATGCGTGAGTAAGATTTTCGTCAATCACGTAATTTTCACATATGTATGTACAGTGGCGGTCAAAAATGGATAAATGTTTCTAATATTTACAATGCTTTTCAAGCTATAATTTTTTTTGATATTTTTTATAAAAATATGGTTCATGCTTTAACAAAAACTATATAATTCACACTTTCGAACTTTATACAGAACTTAGAAAAATTGCAAAATTATTTATCTAAATTTCGAGCTTCTTAACCAGAATTCTTAGAAACTTTTTGGGTATGCAACAAGCTTATAAAATTCTAGTAAAATGAGTGCAAGTTTTGAGCGGCTATAAAATCGCATTGATTTAAAAAATATTTTTTTTTCGCTGACGGCTTTTGCACTTTTTTTCCATATAAACATGAATTTCTTGTTATTTATAATGCTGTTCAGCATTCACGAAATGCGGCAAGCAGTTCAACAATTATTAATAGAAAGAAATGAGCTTCATAAACTATCTAGAGTAAATTCAAATGTATTGGAAAAATTGCTAAAATTTCTGGCCCATTTCAAGATGTGGTCTGAAAATTTGGGCGCGGATTTAAATCCAACCATCCATGAGCATGTTCTGTGGTACAAAAAACTACAAAAGCATTGTTAGGCGAATGCATCTGTTGCTTTAAATAAAAGATTCCAACCAAGTTCAGTCCAATTTCTGAGATTGTTTTTAAATCCTCCGTTTAAAAAGTTACAGTTTGTATATGCTGAACAGCGCGAACATATAATAGGGACAGTAAAGACAATGCTTGAAGATAACTTAGGTAGAAATGTACTTGAAGAAAAGAGCGCTCGCCCTCAGCACGATTTCCAAATTCTGCATGATGACATTCCTTCTACCTCGAAAAGGGCAAAATCCCGTGCAACTTTTGACAAATTTAAAGATATAATAAATGAACCTTCAGAAACAGTTTTTGAAAAAATTAATACGGAAATACAGATTTATTTGAAAAATTCGGAAAAAAAGTTGTGACGATGTTTTAAAATTTTGGGAGAAAGCTAAAAATTTACCACTTCGTAGAAGTCTTTCAGGGCAAATTTAAACATACCAGCTAGCTCAGCAACTAGTGAAAGAGTTTTTTCTGCGTCAGGCAGAATTCTGGAAGAATCAATATTGATACCAATTCTTTTCTATACTCGTATTAGATAAATAAATATATCTGAAATTTGTTAAAATAATAATAGTGCCTTCAGCCCTTGCTAAGCGTTTTGCCAAGCTTTTGTAATAATACTTGTGTGATAATTTGTTTAGATCCGATCATTGGATGATGAAAAAATTAACGGTACTCCTAAATTTTTATATGAGAATGAGTCGGTTGTGATTTTTGCTTAAAAATTACTTGTTTAATTATTTAATGGTAATTGTATTACTTGCAAAAGAAATTGCTTTCATTCTTCTTCTTTCGTCAAAGTTTGATTATAATTTTGTATCAACGTTATACCTCGTTCAGCAATATCATTAACATATTTAATACTTTTAATCATCTCTAATACAACCAACTTCAGGGTAATTTTTTAGAGCATTTAGCATTTAATGCCCTACAAGAATATGCCTTGAATAAACTTTTACCTCTTTTTTATACCTTTTTTTAACGGGTCAAAATTAATAAAATTTTTAATGCAAACAAATTATTTTACATGTTTTTTACATAGAAAATTTCAAATGCCTACTAACATATTTTAAAATTGAAATAAAAATTTTTCCAAATGGGAGAATTTCCCTCTCAGCAAATAGGCCATTTTGAGCCCATAGCTTAGTTATTTTGGATCACCCTAATATATATATATACAAGAATTAGTCGTTTACAGTAATCAAAATAAGTGGACAATTTCCCGGAAAACATCCGCCAAAAAAGGCTGGATCCGCCGCTGGACCTGTGTTATTTTTGATTATGTACTTGGATGTGAAATAACACATTTTCTAAATTTTGTTAAGCATATTTGCGCTCCAATGCAACGAACATACTTGTTTTAAGCCATCTTACAAATTCTTTTATCAAGATAAAAAATCCCTACATGTCTGGCAAACAAATTGACATATCGTCGCCTGGGTAAAAGATTTTGATAATTTTTCGTTCTAGATGCAGTTATATATTTTGAAATAAGGTGTTTCGATTGGTGTTATTAGTTTTTAGATATCTCCTTTAGTTTCCGAGATATTGACTACAATTTGTTTGATAATTTAGTAAAAATTTAGTTAGTGATGCAGTTATATTAAACTAATCAATATCTTAAAAATGGCGTTCTCCATTTATGGATATCTCCTTTAATTTCCGAGATATTGAGTAAAAATTGTCGTTAATTTAGTAGAAATATTGATCACATTTTGTCGTATTTCATACAAAGTGACTGCCAAATTGTGGACAAATGACGCTTACGACAAAATTTTACTAAAGAAAATCCTTCATAAACTCAAAACTAATTAACAGTAAACAATAGAAATTAAATAATTTAAGAATTTTGTGAACTAGTAACATTTTCAGAGACTTTGGAGAAAATCTATCTTCGCGTTTTTGAGAAATTGCATTCCAAACTTCAATCGCGATTTCCCACAACCTGCCGAAATTAACATACGACAATCTTTTACCCAGGCGACGATATGTTAGCTAGTCTTTCAGTGTTGTTCAAGGTAATATGGCTTTCCTACGGCACCGTGAATTACTTTTCCGATCCTCCAATTATGATCACCAATTACCCCTTTCCCACGGGCACATTCTTAATTACATTTTGTCTACCTCTATGTTTTGTTTTTTTTCTTCGCTACAAAATTTATGCAAAATGTAAGCAATTGCTTTAAATTTATAAGTTTCCTCATTAAATTGGTGATGTACACAAATATTAAAAAAATTAGAGACGGCAGCGATTTGCTCGTAATTCGCATGGTAATTGGAATAATTCGAATTACGTAATTCGAAGGGTAATTGGAGGGCGAATTACGAATGAGAGAGCGAACTACGTAATTGGGGTGCCGTGGTAAAGACGTATTAAATATTACTGATTAAGGCTAAAAGGCGTTTAGACGGTTCAACTTTCACAGGCGGTTAGTTGAATCAAAAGTTTACATCATTTAACTGAAAGTTGAAAAATGTAAACTCCTTTTAAATACAATGATTGGTACGATTAGGAAGGAATGTTCTGAAGGAAATTTTTTGAAAATTTCATCACGGCTATTAAACCTGAAAAGGAGGACAAGGAGGACATTTTTGTTCAAAAGGAGGACAGAGAAGGACAATATTTTTGAGGAGGACAAATCACGTTTGAGGAGGATAATCCTCCACAAAGGAGGACGGTTGGTCAGCTTATCTTAAGGCCCGTATGCAGCTCTAAACAAAACGGTCAAGAAAAAATTGCCATTATTTAGTGTGTGTGTCCAAGGAATTTTGACATCTGAGCCTGTTGCCTCACTCTTTCCTCAAGAAATAATGGAACGTGGATATATTTCTGTTGCGAACCTGGGTTGCCTTGTGCTCTTTTTTCACAAAAAAACTTTGGAAAACCGTAGTTCTTCATGAATGGGAACACAGCATTATAATCTCATAATAATCGATAAGACTCTGTAATCGGTTTTCCTTTATTACTTATATACATGTACTAATTCTAGTTTACTACTTCGCTTGCATATTCATATTCATGTACTTTGCCCGAATAAATCAGTTCAATTTTGACCTTCATACGTACTCGTTTCATTATTGGACAAAGAAATTGGTCATTCGAGAAGGATTTTTTGTTTTAACTTNTTCATTATTGGACAAAGAAATTGGTCCTTCGAGCCGGATTTTTGGTTTTAACTTTTTTAAAAACACCGCGTATCACGTGTTTTAGTGGCACATAGTCTTTTTTTCAATATCGCGTTTTGATTAAAATACGAATACCGCGCATCAAGTATTCAAATCACCAATACAACCAAATTAGTTTAGCACGAAAAATGGATAAATTACTCAAACAACGTGGATGGGTTAAAGGCGCTATTACACGTGCGTGTGCTAGCGCTAAAAGCTTTGATACGGCTACGCCAATAGAACAGCTAAAAATCGTCTACATAAATTGGAGGAATCCTACAACGAATTCGTCGATATCAGCAAAGCTTTGTATGAGTATACAGAAGCCGAAAGTTTTTCAAATCCGGAGGAAGATGCCGAGGAGTACGAAGAAAAGTACTTCGCTGCTCATGCAAATTTAACTCACCTCATTAAGGATCATCCAGTTTCGCAAATCGTTAAGAATGACGACGCAGAAAATCCTTTTGAGAAGCTAGCATCGCAACAAGCAAAGTTCTTAGACGATTTCAGTGCAACAACTGCGCACTCAAATGTTCATTTCGCTAAGATCTCTCTACCAACGTTTTCTGGAAATTACGCTGACTGGTCGTCGTTTCGCGACATATTTCGAAGTGCAATCGACAACAAATCTACTCTCAGTAATATACAGAAGTTTCACTACTTAAAATCTTATTTAAAAGATGAAGCTTTGAATCTCGTGAAGCACATTCCATTAACAGAGAATAACTATAAAGATGCATGGGACAGACTTGTCGAGCGGTACGACAAAAAATAAATAAAAAATTGTCAACTCGCTTGTCCAACAGTTCTTGTCTTTGTCTTTGTGCAATAGCTCCAACTTAGTAGCTCTTCGGAATTTGACCGATAAAGCTGACGAAACTGAACGTGGTTTGGACGCCTTAAATTGTAATAATAGAAACCCTTGGCTGGTAACAATATTGTTGAGCAAAGTGGATGACGAGACAAGGAAAGAATGGGCGAAAAACGGCGATTCTCACACCGAACGGTCATTTGAGGATCTTCTAAAATTTCTCTCGCGTCGGTGTGATGCTTTCGAATCATGTAATACATCTCGTTCATTAAACAAACGGCAGACCGCATTAGCTCATCATGCCAACGCAGCAGAGTCATCAACAACAATCAAATGTTGTGCGTTATGCGGAGAACAGCACTCAATTTCTTAGTGTCAAAAGTTTAAACATATGGACAGCGATGCAAGAAAAGCGTATGTGAAGGAAAACCAATTATGTTTTAACTGTTTGAGCTCTTCGCACAAGGTAACTAATTGCCCATCGAACTTTCGATGTAAAACGTGCCGAGCAAGGCACCACACCTCAGTACACATGGAAAAAGAGCCGCTAAAAAACCCGCAGCTTTTGTAACCACAATTAAGGCCTGCACCCTCAACCAGTTCGGCGGTACTCACAGCTGAAGTCTCTGGAGATCAAGTACTTCAAACCAGAGACCATAACGATTATAAGAAATAAAATTAAATATTGCTCTATAATTATTACTGAACAATGGAAAAGTTGTTTTCGTCTCGCGGGACGATTATTTAAAGACGAATCTTATTTACGTCTTCTCATAATAATTATATGGGATTTTTATTTTTTTTCGTTTCTCGGGACGTTTATTCCAAGACGAATATTATTTACTTCTTCTTATAATAATTATATGGGCTTTTTANAAAGACGAATCTTATTTACGTCTTCTCATAATAATTATATGGGATTTTTATTTTTTTTCGTTTCTCGGGACGTTTATTCCAAGACGAATATTATTTACTTCTTCTTATAATAATTATATGGGCTTTTTATTTTTTTTTTCGTCTCTCGGGACGTTTATTTCAAGATGAATATTATTTACGTCTACTCATAATAATTTTATGGGCTTTTTATTTTTTTCGTCTCTCGGGACCTTTAATTTCAAGACGAATATTATTTACGTCTTCACATAATAATTATATGGACTTTTTTATTTTTTTCGACTCTCGGGACGTTTATTTCAAGACGAATATTATTTACGTCTTCTCATAATAATTATATGGGCTTTTTTATTTTTTTCGTCTCTCGGGACGTTTATTTCAAAACGAATATTATTTACGTCTTCTTATAATAATTATATGGGCTTTTTATTTTTTTTTCGTCTCTCTGGACGTTTATTTCAAGACGAATATTATTTACGTCTTCTTGTAATAATTATATGGGATTTTTATTTTTTTTCGTCTCTTGGGACGTTTATTTCAAGACGAATATTATTTACCCCTTCTCATAATAATCATATGGGGCTTTTATTAAATAAAAACTTCTTTATCGAGTTCGGAGATTTAGGACCGTTAACTTATCTATTTTCAAGTAATATTATGTAGTTTTCTGTAGTTAAATGAAATAAATAAACAAACTATAGCTTAACACAGATACGTTAACGGCCCTTAAAGCGTTAAATATATTTATATATATATATATTAAAGGGCTTTCCTTTTACGTGGTTTTGGTTCTTTTAAAAGGGTTGCCAGATGTTAGAAAATCAAATGCAAATAATCGAGTTCGGAGATGTTTACGAAAAATATTTATCCCACCGTCACCACGTCTGCACCTAGAATTGAAGAGATTGGTATGTAGAAGTGCAATACGGTTTTATTTTTCAAAAAAGTTTTGCCACATAATAGAAATTAAATTCAAAATATTAAAATTATTTAAAAAGTTATATGGGTTATGACATATGGGTAGGTGTTCCGTGTAAATCCAAGTTTCCAAATTTGTGCAATATTAAAAAAAAATTTAACAAATGAGTAGTCCACTTGCAAACAGCGTTATGTGATTTTATAATAGAAAGCCACAAATTTGAAAAAAAAACGACTACGGCAACAAGTAACATTTAAATTGAATCTTTTTTATTATTACCTGAAAATTTGGATAACTAAGAGCCTTATAAAATTATAACATAACATACCATGACATAAGATAACATTAACAGTCTACACGACCTAAAGCAGTTTTCTAAGTTCATCAGAAGATGGATACTTTTGAAAATTTATAAGTAAGTATGAAGCGACTTTTGGATGAAGAGTTAACATTTTATGCTATTTTTTCAGAATATAAAAAGATTTTGCACTGTGTTGTTTGTGGACATGAAACTACTTTAAATACTGGTACGTAATCCACCAAAAACTAAAAATCGAAAAAAATTTACATAGCGCACTTTGCAAGTGGACTACTCAAATCTTCGTACAAATTTCGAGCCATTTGAAATTTATACTTTATTCTACTATTCAATTCAATGGGCAACAAAACTGCATACTCAGAATCTAATTAAAAAACTCGAAATTTTTACGAAAATTTGTTGAATCTTTTTTTAAATTGCATACATTTTTAAGGCAGTGGCACTCGATTGTTACATTTGTACAGATTGGTATATTTTTATATTGGGCTATTGGATTGGTACAATACAGCAATGTTCTATTGAAAAATTTCAACAAACTAATTTTCGTGATTGGGATAAAGAAAAATATTTGGGTATTCACGCAATTGGGATACGATTTGCACCAAATTTGGCAAATATCCAATCGTGTGATACTGCCTTTAAGATTGTATTTATACGGACGTTGTTAAAGAATCGACTATAAAGAACTAACCAAAATTAAATAACAACAAAAATAATATTTTAAAACTTGTGAAAGTTTTGTGCGGCTATAATTTTTTCGACTACTGTACAATGTACAAAAAAAAGTGCGGTTTTTCCGGCGGAATTACCAAACTTTGTATATTTTAAGACTTCTACCAAAATATTTCTGAAAAATAATAAGATTTACGTGAGCTGGACCGGTTTGAAAATACCTCTAAAATTGAGTTTTTTATGAATAAAAATAGTTTTTGAAGGATTTTTTAGAAAAAATCCTGCAAGGTGGCAAAACAGTTTAAGCTTAAAAAATCTACATAAAAATATTAAAAAATTGTATCAACGGAATCATAATAATAAGAATTTGATGCCGTTTTTTAACTTTTTCCAAAGGTTTGGGTAAGAAAAACTTGAATAACTGCTCCAACACTTTACCGATATAGACTTATGAGGTATCAGTGGAAAGGTATTTTCTCACCTTTTTTATTTCTTTGCAAAACAAATTTATTCACGTCCAAAAATTTTCTTTATCAAATACCAACACATCTTAATTCAACATGGAATGACACGCGTTTATCTTACATTCATCTTTCATACTTTGAATGAGCTGATTCGCAAAGAAATTCAAAGGGTGAGAAAATACCTTACCAATGATACCTCATAAGTTCAAATAGGTAAGATTTTGGCCGAGTTATTCAAGTTTTTCTTAAACCAGTCTTTGAAAAAAGTTCAAAAACAGCATCGAAAATCTCATTATTATGATTCCGTAGAAAATAATAATTAATATTTTTATGCAAATTGTTTAAGCTTAAGCTATTTAGTCATCTGATGGAATTTTTTTCAAAAAATATTAAAAAAAACTGTTTTTTTTTTTAATAAAGAACTCAATTTTTGGAGGTATTTTCAAATCGGTCCAGCTCAGGTAAATCTTATTATTTTTCAGAAATATTTTAGTAGAAGTCTTAAAATATAATAGATTTCATAATTCCAGTGGAAGAACAGTACCGATTTTTTCTTGTATGGGGAATGATGCAGTCTACTGTACATAAGTTGACTATGATTACTGGGCCGAGCTATCATAGTAGCACAATGCCACTGAGTGCATTTTAAAATTTTCTGGCAGTAGCCTCGATCGATTATCGATTATATTTTTTGTTGTTTGTGTGAAATATTTTATTTTTATCAGTATTTTTCTTTTAATCAAAATTTGTTGAAATAAAAGTGAAAAAAAAATATTTTGCCAGAACCCCTCATAATTATTATGAGAAGACGTAAATAATATTCGTCTTGAAATAAACGTCCCGAGCGACGAAAAAAAATAAAAAGCCCATATAATTATTATGAGAAGACGTAAATCATATTCGTCTTGAAATAAACGTCCCGAGAGACGAAAAAAATAAAAAGCCCATATACATAATTATTATAAGAAGGCGTAAATAATATTCGTCTTGAAATAAACGTCCCGAGAGACGAAAAAAATAAAAAGCCCATATACATAATTATTATAAGAAGGCGTAAATAATATTCGTCTTGAAATAAACGTCCCGAGAGACGAAAAAAATAAAAAGCCCATATACATAATTATTATAAGAAGGCGTAAATAATATTCGTCTTGAAATAAACGTCCCGAGAGACGAAAAAAATAAAAAGCCCATATACATAATTATTATAAGAAGGCGTAAATAATATTCGTCTTGAAATAAACGTCCCGAGAGACGAAAAAAATAAAAAGCCCATATACATAATTATTATAAGAAGGCGTAAATAATATTCGTCTTGAAATAAACGTCCCGAGAGACGAAAAAAAATAAAAAGCCCATATAATTATTATAAGAAAACGTAAATAATATTCGTCTTGGAATAATCGTCCCGCGAGGCGAAAAAAGATATTTCTCGTAAATAATTATTATACAAGGACGAAAAAAATTTCTCTTAAAACAAGGCGACGTTTTTGATATTAAATATTAGGGTAATAATTATTTTCGGTCTCTGCTTCAAACTCCTGTTGTCTCAGTACATGCAAACAACAAAATGTCATCTCATACATTCATGCCTACTACTCTTTTGCCGACAATTCTTGCGAAAGCTTATGACAGAAGGGGAAATGTGGTGAATTGTCGAATTTTGCTTGACACAGGGTCCACAGTATCATTCGTTACTGAAGGTTTCGTACAAAGCCTCGGACTTTCTCGTACGCATGCTCGTATATCTGTACTCGGTTTGTCTGCTTCTGCTGCAGGAACTACCCGAGGCTTCATCAAATTGAAACTATTTTCACGGTTATCAGATTTTTCGCTGGAAATAAGCGCGTATGTTTTATCTAAATTGACCACCGACATTCCTACAAAAGCAGTAAATTGTTCATCGCCTGCATGGGTAAAAAATCCTTACTTTGCCTTTTGCCTTTGCCTTTGCGAAAAAGGTTATGTGGATGCCATAATCGGAGCAGATCAGCTATGGTCCGTTTACACCGGCGAACGTAAACATTTTGGTCAGTCGATGCCTATAACATTAAATAGCATTTTCGGCTAGATAATAAGAGGCTCATGCCATGCAGGGGAACTGTGCACACCACCAGCAGAGATAAACCATGCACTCGTCGATTTGGACACTCTCGTTCGCTCGTTCATGGAAATGGACAATTTATCCACCACACCAAATGTCGTTTCAGTGGACGTAGCAGAGGCCCATTTCTCCGCCACTCACACTCGGAGTTGTGATGGTACATATATCGTGGAATACCCGTTCAAAGAAAATTCCCCGCCAATTCATCAAACATTACAACAAGCATGTATGCGACTCAAATTTATGGAGAAAAAGTTATGTGTATCTCCCGAATTAAAAGAACAATATACAGAGTTCATGCGTGAGTATTTAACGTTAGGTCATATGGAGAAGCTATCGGCACAACATAGCCAACAAAACACTGGTTCTTGTTTTTATTTACCGCACCATGCCGTATTCAAGCCGGACAGTACAACAACAAAATGTAGAGTTGTTTTCGATGATTCTAGCAAAGATTCGTCGGGTGTTTCTCTAAATCAACGTTTGCACGTCGGTCCACCCATTCAACGCGACCTTTTCGCAGTCTCTCTACGTTTTTGACAGCATCGCTTTGTATTTTGTGCGGATATAGAAAAAATGTTTCGTGGCATTCGCGTGTCAAAAGAGCATACAGACTTCCAAAGAATTGTTTGGCGAACTGATGAAAATGCTCCAATTGAACATTATCGGTTATTGACAGTAACGTATGATCTCACTTCGTCGCTCTTTCTAGCAGTTCGTGTATTGAAGCAATTAGCTGATGACTACAAAAATGAACGATGTATATGTCGATGATATTTTGACCGGTTGCAATTCGACAGAAGATTTAATTAAAACTAAAGACGAACTAATTTCATTGCTGTCCAAGGTCAAGTTTTGCTTACGAAAGTGGAGCTCAAACTGTTCGCCACTGCTCAGTACTGTTCCAATAGAGTTGCGTGAATATAATCCCGTTGATTTAAACTGCAAATCGATTGATACATTTGTTAAAGTACTCGGAGTACAGTGGAATCCTTGCACTGATGAATTGTCATTGAAAATTAAGTCAATGAAGTGTGTTAAGGAACCTACCAAACGATCAGTGCTATCGGAAATGTCAAAGATCTACGATCCTTTGGGCATTGTATCGCCAACCGATGTCTTGTTTAAGATTTTGTTCCAAGAGCTTTGGTTGCTCGGACTGAACTGGGATGATACACTCCCGCTCGACCTCTGTACACGTTGGCAACAATATGTGCAAGAGCTGAAATTGTTGCAAGACATATCTATTCCACGCCATATTTCATCCGAAGAAGGTTTAATCGAGATACATGGGTTTTCAGATGCATCTTCGGTAGCTTATGCGGCAGTTGTTTATAGTCGCTTAGAGGTAAATGGTGAATATCGAACAAACGTCATAGCATCGAAAGCTCGAGTGGCTCCTTTGAAACCAATATCGATACCAAGACTTGAACTAAACGCTGAGCTATTGCTTACTAAGTTGATAAAATTCAAAGCTCATTGACAGTAAAAATTGAGAACATATATTGTTATAGTGATTCGGAAATAGTTCTCCATTGGCTGTCATCACACCCGCGTAGATGGACAACCTATGTGTGCAATCGGACTGCCGAAATTTTAGAACATTTTCCACGCAGTTATTGGCGCCATGTCTCTACCGAGCAAAACCCAGGAGATTGCGGGTCTCGGGGTTTATTGCCATCAAAACTCATTAAACATAAGCTTTGGTGGACGGGCCCAAGCTGGCTACTATTACCTAAATCGGAGTGGCCAACAGGAAAATACCAACATTTGTCGGCGGATTACACGTCTGTTCTCGCGGAACAAAAACCAATAAAACATCAATCACTTTTCGTGTCGAACAAAGAAAATATAATTGATAATCTACTAAATAATGTGTCATCTTGGGTTCGCCTCACTCGCATCGTAGCATATTGTTCTCGTTTCATTCGCTTTAAAAAAGTCGCACAAACTAGCTGGTTGTCTTCTGCAGAGCTACGCAGCACAACGCACGTCCATAAAGTACGTTCAGCAGTCGGCATTTCTCGTCGAATACCAGCAACTACAGCAAAGAATTCCGTTACCACGAAAATCCTCATTGCTCCGGTACACTCCGTTTATATATATATATATATTATATATATATATATTATATATTCATGTACTTTGCCCGAATAAATCTGTTCAATTTTGACCTTCATACGTACTCGTTTCATTATTGGATAGTAGTAGAAACCGTAGCAGATTTCTCAAGAACTGCGTACTGCCTTAAGGAAATTTGACTCGCGAAAATTTCTTACCTATTTCTTGTACGTCATTTTATATGGAATTTTTGCTTTTCTTGAGAGCTGCAAACTGGGCTTTAAGTTCAAACATCAAATCTATAAGTTTAATAATATGTATAACTTTTAGTTACCTTTTGTTTTTAAACAACAGGGTTTTAACAAGACATAGTCTAATCGGCGATCCTTAGTACTAACGTATGTAAAATATGGTTAGTTCTCTAGGGTTAAAATTAATTTACAACGTGACGATTTTTACTGGGAGAGCCCCATCCAAAGATTTTGCCACGGGCCTCTACGATCCCTACTGAAGTCTAGAAAAAGAAGTCTGATGAGGAGATGTGGTGATCTCCGAAATAGCAGCTATAACTTTTACCGTTTAGACTTGGCTATTTTTTCACTTTTCCTAACAAACAAATCGTGGTACAAATAACACTAACTATAAAATAACGTAACTATACCATCTGAGGCCCGTGGCAAACTCTTTGGAATGGGCCCTCCCAGTAAAAATAATCACGTTGTAATTTAATTTTAAAAATTTATTTTCCCATATAATCAGTTCCACCAAATATGTTTATATGTTAATTTTTTTTTAATAAATTCCAGTGCGTACATATCGATGGTTGTCTGCAATAACAACACAATTCAAAATTCAGAAAATAAAAACTGTTGCTACTGCTAAGTAGCTCTTGTCCTTAATCCTCGTCTAATGCATTTCTATACCTTACTAAAGTAAGGATTGCTAAAGTAAGTACCAAATATCAGACATGGGTTTTACAAGCATTAGAGACATGAGCCAATTAAGGGCTTTTGTTTTTTGAATTTTGAATTGTGTCGTTATTGAGCAGGACCATCGATATGTATACAGTAAAAAATTAGAAATAACATTTCTCTACTGATTCAAAAGAAAAATTTGTGTTCAATATCTCTTTGTTCGTTACTTTAATATCTCTCTCCAGTTTTACTTCGTAATTACCAAAGGCAAAATGAGGTTTGAAAACAGGCAAAAAAAAAATGCATTTATTTTTTAATTTTGTTATATATGTACATACCTTCATGTACAGTCAATGTGCATGTCCAATTAAATCTTACATATAAATAGGCAATCGTGTTTCCTTTACACCCCTTTTACGGCTAAACTATACTTCTAAGGTATAAAGAATTATAGTATATCACTAGAAAATTTTCAATTTTCAAATTAAATTAAAATAAAGCGAAAAAATAAATTCAAAAGTGACGCCAATACCAATGCCATGTACATTAGACTGCATCACCAAAAAAAGTTGCGGTTTTCCGCCGGGATTACAAAATTTATTATATTTTAAGACGTTCACCAAAAATTTCGGAAAAATATTAAGATTTCAGCGGGCTGGATCGATGTGAAAATACCTCTAAAAACGGAATTTTTTATGAATAAAAATAGCTTCTTAGAGAACTTTTTGAAAAAAGTCACCTCAGATGACAAAACTGATTTAGCTTAAAAAATCTGCATAAAAATATTTAAAAATCTTTTCTCCGGAATCGTAATAATTAGATTTTTGAAGCTGTTTTACTTTTTTCAAAGATTGATTTACGAAAAACTTAAATAACTGGGCCGAAACTACTCTGATTTAGACTTATGGGATCTCGGTAGAAAGGTATTTTCTCACTATTTTTATTTATGTGCAAAAAAAAGTCATTCGTGTCGCAATTTTTTTTTTTTTTTTAAATACCAACCCATCTTAATTCAACATTGAATGATGTTCGTTCATCCTACCTTTCTCTTTAATCCTTTGAATGTGCTTATTAGCAAAGAAATAAAAAGAGTGAGAAAATACCTTTCCAATGATACCTCACAAGTCTAAATCGGAAGAGTTCAGTTATTCCGTTAAAAACAGCATCGAAAATCTCATTACGATTCCGTTCAAAAATTTTTGAGGGAATTTCTTCAAAAAACATCTTTAAGAAACTACTATTATTGGAGGTATTTTCAAATCGGTTGAGCTCGCTTAAATCTTAATAATTTAAGGAAATATTTTGGGGGACGTCCTAAAATATAATAGATTTTATAATTCCAATGTACAGTACCGATTTTTTTTTGTATGGGGAGTGATGCAGTCTAATATACATACATACATATGCATATATCTATAAGATTTTCTTTTAAGTCTGTAAGATATACTTATATAAAATTAAAATGTGTATAAAATTGCTAATGACAAAACCGAAAAGTACTCAACATTGCTGACGCCATATAGGGAAAACTGAATTATTACGAAATATGAATAAAGTGGCAGCATTTTACGCCATTTTGCATTCTCTTGTTTCAGTCCGGGAACATTGTTTACTTGTTTTTTAGTAACAAAATAAACGATATTTTGTTGTAAAATTGTTGTTTCAAAAGAGAATATTGGTGATTTAGTGCATTTTTGAGCGTGCAAAAGAGCAATATTTCAAAAATGTTTTTTATAATAACTTCTGAACGGTTAACAATATAAACCCCCACCTCCGAATTCGTTAATACAGGGATAAAAATGCGCCAATTGGTACCCCTCCTGACAGTTTTTGACTTTATTTTGCAAATTTTACCTTCAACTAGAGAATTACCGAGTTACTTCATGTAAATATGCACACCAGCTGTGCACTAGGTAAACATTGCACCAAAAATTATCAAAGGTGAAATAACACCATAATGGCTTTATTTAACTTTCACAGTGAGAAATAAGACCATATGCATAAATTTGGCTTTATTTGTCAATGTAAAGTGAAATAAAGCCATATGGCGTTATTTCATGTCTTTATTGCAGCATCATATGGAACGCATGCATATTTTAAATTAATAAACATCAGTGGTTTTTGCAGTAAAGTTAAATCTTATATATTATTTCTCTAAGGTGTTTTTTGCTTAGTCTCCCTTTTTCTACTTTTCTATGTAAGCAATTCCACTAATGAGGTGTCATTTGAAAAGCCAGAGGTCCTCTGAGTGGTTATTAGGTAATATTAATGGTAATAACACCTCTGAAGTAAAGAAATTTGTAATTGTTAAGCCACACTAACAGGCCTATTCTGCACTGAAGCACCATTGTAACTGCAGCATCGCATACACCGTATACGACAGTGGTGGGCGCACACATAATTCAATACTTAAAGGTTCGATAAACTGACAGTTGTCTCTCTCGCACTGCTCCCTTAGCCGTGGCACCGTGTTGCTTCTTTGCAAATTAAAACAAATTGTAGCTTATGTACGTGTGAAATAGAAGTATACTTTTTTGTGCAATATGTTTATTTTTATATTCAAATAAAGCACATTTAACCGATGAAATAAATTACGCAATTCACGTATAATTCTTAATATTTCGTTTGAAACTCAAACTTTCCTGCAAATACATTAGAATTCGCAAAAGGAAATTCACTACTAATTGCCGACTTTGCGTACTTTTATACTACCATTACATACAGCAATCATACCGCGTATTAACTTGACTCCATCAGATCCAACTGTACCCTTTCAAATGACAAGAAAACAGTTCCCTATAAAAGTAGCTTTTGCTATAACAATTAATAAAGCCCAGGGCCAGCCTCTTGACAAAGCCGGATTATACCTACCTAACCCTGTGTTTTCCCATGGACAGTTATATGTAGCCTTTTCTAGAGTAAGACGATTCTCAGATATTATTGTTTCTGTTAAAGAAACATCTAATCAAAAAGTTAATTCCGAATACATTTCACCTCAAATATTGTATACAAAGATATATTGTAAGTAACACCATGTTTCCCTCAACTCATCACACTCATATATCAGTCAGTTTGTAATATGTTTTTATGTACCTAATAAGTATAAGTTCTGATGTACTATAAATCTCATTCACGCTTTGTAATATATGTATAATAAAAATAAGGGATTTATAAGAATAATTCAGTTTATTATTTCCACGAACTATTAGAACAGTCTGCTTCTATCTGTGGCTACAAAGAGGGATGAGTTTACTGTGTATTTCTGCCTGCGGAGTCTGCGCATTGGCCCGCTTGTAATTATTATTTGCGGTGATAATACGAAGATTTTCCATCTAAACTTTTTACAGTGGGAAGATTTTTGACCTAGTTAGAAACTTTAAGGATAATCGAGTTATATTTTTAATTCTTCCATATAAGCTTCCCAATTATAGCTAAAATATTTGTTTATGACAGAATAGGAATATGAAGAAAAAATGGATGAGAATAGCCTTGGGGTTAAAACTTACCCAAACGCGCAGTATATGTAACGTGCCCATTGTTTTGTGTAACGTTACCAGTGTTCAAATTTTATGAGCAAGAAAAAGATAAATAAAGTTTTAGAACAATTGAGGAGACCGATTTCCTCCTGCATCGGTGCAGATGACATACTGAAAAAATTTGCAATATTTTTCACCCAGTTCGCAGAAATGCCAATGACTTTGATACCAAAGGAATTACATATTAAAGATTTTTACAGAAATATGGATTTGGCCATGCCTACTCATATCGCCTAAAAAAACCAGGAGTTTTTCTGTTATCTAATGGATAAATGATTCATATTGTCAAAAAATACAATATGAATCTAACGTTGCCAGTCAAATAATCGACCATACATTTGTATGCACCAAAAATGATTCTAAGAAGTGTATTATGTTCTTTCTCATATAAACTAATTATGACGTATTTTCATTTACTACTTAGCAGAAAAACACACCAAATAATTTCGACCGCTTTTACTATGCAAATACCCTATCTCTTACTTTTTATAAAAGATCATGTGCATGCGTAAAAAGTGAATATGACTTAAAATTAAAATGTACAAAAAAACGGTTGCTATTCTTTTAAAATTTCACGTTTTTGGTAATTTAATTTAACCGAAATTTTACTTTTTCCGGCCCATGGTATATCCTCCATCGCGCCTCTCTATATCTGACACTACACAGAGGGTAGTCCAAAACACTCCTCAAGCCCGTACCTACAAACAAATTTTAATGGAACAAATTAAAATAAGTAGAAGGACTTTTCGTACTAATGTGATACGTTTAGCAGATTTTTGTCTAAAATATAAATAGAGTACCTCAAATATTTTCCAATATTCGTGATTTATGCCTATGTACGTATGGGCATATTCTATGTACATATGTACATTAGACGGCATCGCCACAAAAAGTTACGGTTTTCCCGACGGGATTACAAAATCTATTATATTTTAAGACGTCAACCCAAATATTTCGGAAAAATATTAAGATTTAGGCGAGCTGGACCGATTTGAAAACTCCTCCAAAAATTGAGTTTTTTATGAACAAAAATAGTTTCTTAAAGAACTTTTTGAAAAAAGTCCCCTAAGAAGACAAAACAGATTGGTCTGAAAAATTCTGCATAAAAATATTTAAAACCCTTTTCAACGGAATCGTAATAATGAGATTTCTGATGCTGTTTTTTTTTACTTTTTTTCAAAGATTGATTTAAGAAAAACTTAAATAACTGGGTAAAAACTATTCTGATTTAGACTTATGGGATCTCGGTCGAAAGGTATTTTCCCACTATTTTTATTTGTGTGCAAAAAAAGTCATTCGTGTCCCAATTTTTTTTTTCAACTACCAACACATCTTAATTCAACTTTGAATGATGTTCGTTCATCCTACCTTTCACTTTCATCCGTTGAATGAGCATGTTAGCAAAGAAATAAAAAGAGTGAGAAAATATCTTCCAATGATACCTCACAAGTGTAAATCGGAAGAGTTTAGGTTCAGTTATTCAAGTTTTTCTTATACCAATCTTTGAAAAAATATAAACAGCGTTAAAAATCTCATTATTATGATTCTGTTCAAAAATTTTTTTTTAATATTTTTATGTAAATTTTTTAAGCTGAAACCGTTTTGTCATTTGAGGGGATTTTTTCAAAAAACATCTTTAAGAAACTATTTTTATTCATAAAAAACTCCATTTTTGGAGGAATTTCCAAATCGGTCCAGCTCGCTTAAATCTTAATATTTTTCCGAAATATTTTGGTGGACGACTTAAAATATAATAGATTTTATAATTCCAATGACAAAACAGTCCCGATTCTTTTATGTATGGGGAGTGATGCAGTCTAATGTAGATGGTTGGGCCGGAAATGCCTCCTAAATATATCTTTAATATTGATACTGAATTACAGAAACGAGCTTAGCAACAGTTTAGGAATACGATGTATGTATGTATGTACTAGGGCATTCAACCCGGGATCCAGAATCCATGTCCCGAAATCCCGGGATTATAGTTCCGGGATCCTGAGATTTTTACTGAGTCATTTACCGAATAAAAGAGATGTTGAAAACGAAAGAAATAATTCATTTGACATGAAAAAGGAGATTACGCCAAAAAAAAATTCTTTCACTTGGGCGTGAATTTCAGGACCCTTCCTGAATAACTATACTTGTTCAAACATTTTGTGCAAGAACTGTTTAATAACGAAAAATCTGGTACCAATTGAAAACACAACAAATTTTACAGTGTGGAAGATTGTTCCTCATTTTATTTTGATGCCGTTTTGTGGAAACTGAATTACTGAAGATATTAGTATTAAATTACGGACCCTTTTAGTAAGGTGCATTATGATCCCTGTAAGCTCAAAAACGGTGACAATGAATCTGTGTGGTTTAAAAAAGGCGAACCTACTGTTAAATGCAAAAGTTGTGATTAAGTCGAAATCCCGGAAAATACCGGGATCTCAGGACTAGAATTTTGCATCCCGAAATCCCGGGATAGTTAAAATGCTTCGGGATTGAATGCCCTAGTATGTAGATTACT
Organism: Rhagoletis zephyria; assembly: GCF_001687245.7. Taxonomy (NCBI): domain Eukaryota; kingdom Metazoa; phylum Arthropoda; class Insecta; order Diptera; family Tephritidae; genus Rhagoletis; species Rhagoletis zephyria. The sequence continues at coordinate 2,318 of NW_016166073.1, read as the reverse complement.
AGATTAAGGGCCAATTTCAAATGAATATATAAACGGCACTTAAGTTTAATTGTGGATTGTTGTTTAAATGCCATTTAACCTTCGTTGGGTTTCAGATAAACTTTGTTTATATCAGGGCGGCATAACTACACAAAAAAATTTCGTTTCGTTATTCATTAAAAAAAAAACTTATCAAAAAACTTCATTTGCTCATTATCAATAAACAAAATATGAAAAGAAAAATAGTTTCGTTAGTTATCAAAAAATGTTACAAAAAAATCGTTTCGTTGCTTATCAAAAAAGAAATATCAATAGTTATTTTGTTTCAATAATTAAGAAGAAAATTGTAAGCAAAATGTATGTAGGAGTACGTAGAATTATGCCATTTATTTTTATTAAATAATTAACAAATAATTAACAAATAGTGAACAAAACACTGTTAATAAATTATGCGAAAACTAATTGAGCCGTAACATCAATATTGCTTCAGTGATATCATCACTCAAACCTGACCTATAGTCATTAGATATATATTGACTAATTGTGATATCATATCTATTGAAATTTATTAAGTTATACATATAAGTAAACAAATGTTGCATGTTGTATTTTCAACAAAAGTTAGATTAGTAATTAAGTATGTATGTATGTATGCAAATTAATTTTAAAATTAAAAACCGCTAATGCTTTAATATCAAGTAATTATTCACAAAAACCTTTCTAGACTTTTCAAAATTAGTTCTTTTAAGTTTCTTGCGGTGTGTTTTTCACAAAAATTTGTTACTGCCAACGTTTTAATGGTAATTTCTCCATATTGCGCATTTAAGCATACTACGTTACGAAAAAGCCGCTGGGCACTGTCAATTTTCATAGATATTATGCCATTTTTTAGTGTTGTTATATTACTGCGACTAATTTTGTTCAAACTAAATTATCGACATATTGTCGTAAATAACTTTTGAAAAGTGTTGGTATTAAAAAATCTTAAGGCTACACCGCATTCCGTAACGAATCCCTCCCAAATATCTTTCACGTCGTTTGCGCTTAGCTCAAGCTCACTTTTTTTTCTTGCTGGGTCGTCAGAATTTTCGCTGCTGTTGCTGCTGCACTTGCTTGTCCTGAAGCCTTTCAAAGGCTTCCTTATGTTTTCTGACCACCTTTTAATTTCGCTTGGCAAAATTTGCACGCCCCTCTCCAACCAAAAAGCACGATCGCCCCAATTCGCCTACTTCCCTACGACCCAATATTCCCGCAATTATTAAATTTTATGTTTGCAGCAGAAACAATTTGATATTTTTTTTGATAATCAACGAATCAAAATTTTTGTTGACATATGACACATAATGCTAACGTTATCGATGTAAAAAACCAAAACGATTTTGTATTTTCGTTTATTGATAAAATTAACGTTAATATGCAGCCCTGGTTTATATATGCCAAACAATTGGCAGCGCTGCTGCTTGTTCCTTGAAATTGTTGTTGCATTTGCTTGTTTGTTTACATTTTGTGCTGATCAGCTGATTGTTTTTTGGTGGGATTTGGTGAGATTGATAAAACAGCCTACAAATCAGTCTTGGTTGGTTGGTACAAACACAGGGTTGCACATCCCATATTTAAATAGCCAATATTGGTCATTTAAAGGCAGATTGAATGTATGATCTGAAAATTAATTGCGGAAGTTAATCAACAATCTCTACTTAAGTAGACCATCTGAAATTGGGCCTCAGACTCAAACAAGGAAGAAGCTAAAGTTGATTATGTAGAAGAAGAAAGGGATAAATACCGAGATTAAAATAAAAGTAAGGAAATCTAAACATAAATACAAAGAGGAAGGTACTTAATATAATAACAAAGTCGTGAGTGAATATTTAGATAAAGAAACGAATACAGATAAAGATCTGAATCAAAGTCAAGGAAGTGATAAATATAAAAATGAAAAGATAAAAAAACGGCAGAGACAAAGATAGACAAAAAAAGAGAAAAAGATAAAGATAAAATTTAAGAATAAAATGTTATGTTGTGTTATGTTGTGTTGTGTTGCGTTATATTGTATTGTGTTGTGTTGTGTTGTGTTGTGTTGTGTTGTGTTGTGTTGTGTTTAATTGTTTTGAGTTATGTTATGTTATTTTATGTAATGTTATGTCATGTCATGTCATGTCATGTCATGTCATGTCGTATCATGTAATGTCATGTCAAGTCATGCCATGTCATGTTATGTAATGTTATGTTATGTAATGTTATGTTATGTTATGGTATGGTATGTTATGTTATGTATGTCGTTGTTATGTTATGTTATGTTATGTTGTGCTGTGTTGTGTTGTGTTGTGTTGTGTTGTGTT
>NW_016166072.1:24345-25368 GCF_001687245.7 Rhagoletis zephyria | reverse complement strand
ATTTCATGGGAACGGTTTAGTTATTTGCCAGATGATTTCGGGCTATTGTATCCGAATGGGTGACCCGATCCAAAAAAAATTTTACCCACTAACCCAAAAACAGCGAGCAAATAACTCAACATTCCTTTTTTCGTACCTAGTGGCAGGGAATCACTTTTTAACTAATGTAAGATACAAGGCCGTATTTAGGGGGGTGGCGGATGTGGGGGTTCTGACCAGTGGTCAAAAAATTACATATAACCAAACCACTTTTTGCCAAGTTTTAACGTATTATATTTGTTGTTATTGAACTTTTGTTATATTTTTAAGTAAAGATATAGTTCGTTCTTTAACAAAACCCGTGGAAATTCATGTTTCCAAATTTGAGTAGTCCACTTGCAAAGGCGCTATGTAAATTTTTTTAGATTTTTAGTTTTTGGTGAGTAACGTANAAAAAGCATCAAATGTTAACTACTATTAAAAAAGTCGCTATAATACTTATTTATACACTTTCAAAAGTCTCCATCTTCTGATGAACTTAGAAAACTACAGGAAAACGTGGTAGTTTCGGTGCCTAGTGGAAGGCGTCTTAATAAAAGAAGCAGACCAATCTTCATGGAAGAGCAAACGCGAAAAGCAAAAGATATCTATGTAAAAGTTACTGTTTCAAAACTCGCTATACTAAATTTTTATATATAAAATTTGCAAAAAATACCACATTGCCATATTGTTTTTTAATGTTATTAGGCTCTTGTTTATCCAAATTTTCAGATAATAAAGAGAAATATACAATTTGAATGTTACTTGTTGTTGTAGACGTTTTTTTTTAATTTATGGATCACTATTATAAAATCACATAACCCTGTTTGCAAGACTACTCATTTGTGCAATATTAAAACAAAATTCAACAAACTTTCGTACAAATTTCGAACTTTAAAAAATTCTAAAAAATCAATCGACATTTTTAGCCATTTGAAACGTGTACTTTATTCTACTCGAATTCAATGGGCTACAAAACTGCATACTCAGAATTTAATTAAAAAA
>NW_016166072.1:11520-19466 GCF_001687245.7 Rhagoletis zephyria | reverse complement strand
TTGGTGTAGAATTAACCATATTTTTATAAAAAATTAGGGAAAAATAAAATATTTAAAAAATAGTTGCCGGTATTGTAAAAACTTCACTGTACCTAAACTTTATTGACGGACTGTATATCTTATTTAAGTTAAGTACGACAAAAACTTTCGAAGTGCTTCATATACATATAAGCTTAAAAAGAACTAAATTTACTTAAAAATCCATATGCTTAAATTTAGACAAGTAAGACAAAATGAACTAATATTTTTACTTTTAAGCAGAACGCACTTTTGTTTTTTACTTACTACTTAAGTTTAATACTACTACTACTACTAATGTGGTTTATAAATTTTTAATAAATGCGTTTAAACATTTGGGATTGTATTGTCCTTCCTTCAACCGATCGTATTTAATATAGAAGGGAAATGTTTCGACAAGCCTGATTAGAAATGTAGATCTAAGGTGACGAATTTATAATAAGTTGGGAACTATAAAATATGGATGCAGATCGAACTAGATCTCATATGTCGAATTAAGAACTGGTTTGGAACTAAAGAAAAGGGGATGCAGGACGAACTAGATCTCATCTGTCGAATTTGGAACTGGTTCGGAACTATAGAAAAAGGGATGCAAAACGAATTAGATCTTATCTGTCGAATTTAGAACTGGTTCGGAACTAGAGCCAAAGGGATGCAACGGGGGACAATTGAAACTTCCTAGGACATCGCAATGTTAAATTCGCCAGTCGCTAGCATGCAATAGAGAATTAACGCGTACTAGTCATGGTTCCAAACGCACTAGAACCGAACCAGTTCCGCACTAGTTCGTTTCCCTACAGGGTATCGACGTAATGCTATTTCCTCACGTTGAATGCTGGATTGAATAACATTAGGGGTATTCACCAAAGCGAGCAAGTGGCCTGGCAGTCTGGTAAAAGAGCAGATCAGCTCAAGCAACGACTGTTGTCAATACCACTATTATTTAGTTGATTGACATCCTTATTCTTCGCAGCAAGAATAGCTCGTTCACTGAGCCAATCTTGATTCCTATAATTAATTTTCTTAATAAAGAAACATTGTTTCGATCAGTTCTCCTTTCGATGTTTCTAAGTTACAAAAATTATCAGGCCATCAAATTCGTCTTAATCTCTCATTGACTGGCAGCTTTCCGTTCCCAATGTCCAGTGATTGTTGCGAGAATACCTCGGCTGCAGTGTATGTACGTTCGGCTTGTCGCAATGTTGACTATTTCAGGCAAGCATTTATCGCGTCCGCTAGTGTTAATCGAGGAACTACAGACAATGTTTGCATAAAGTCTCCTGCGAGCAATATCAACGCATTCCCGAATGGTTGAACGTTTCCACGCAAATCTCGCAACAATCGATCAAGAACCTCAAGCGATTTTTTATGTGCCATGGTACACTCATCCCAAACAATGAGATTAAATTTTTTAATACTTTTTCCATACCGGGTGCTCTGGAAATATTGCACAGGGGAGTTTCGATGATTTATATGTTCAATGGCAGCTCAAGAGCGGAATTGGCAATGCTTCCACCTGGTAACAATGTCACAGCAGTTCCAGACGAAGCAATAGCTAAGGTAGATAATGTAATTTTTTAATCGAACCATTGCACAGTGGTTGCATTTATATGGGGAGAGCGGCCAAAAATATTTTTAATGGACATATCGGGATAAATGTTTACCCTAAGATCTGTTAAGAATAAAAACTGTAATACGTAAAAGTGGGCGGGGTTGGACACGCCCACATACAGTCATGTGAAAAATAATAGGGAGACGACATTGTGACCAGTTTCGGCTATTTTTTTTGTTTAATGGTTATTTCCTTATAAAAATAGAACTCACTATCTAACAAAAACCACATAAGTCCAAATTTCAAACTTTATAAAAAAGTAGAAAAAGTCAACAAAATTTTAAAACAAACCAAACCTTTATAATAAGAACTTTTAAAAAACATCTAGGTGTGCAGTTTTAAAGCCCATTAAATTCTACCTTAAGAAATTGCAAGTTTGAAGTAGCTAAAAATTTGCGTTGATTGTTGATAATTTTTTTTTTTGCGGATGGTGTTACTATTTGCTTCCATAAAAAAAATTGTCGAACATACTTTGAATGGAAGAAAATGCGTGACACCGTCAGAAAAAAAATAATAAAAAATCAAAGCGATTTCTGAGACTCTTAAAACTTGCACTATCTTGAGCTAGAATTCAGTGGGCTATAAAACTGCATACATAACTTTTTTCTAAAAGTAATTATTTAAAAAGTTTGGTGTTGTATTATAATTTTGTTGAATTTTTCTATTTTTTTACAAAGTTCGAAATTTGTTTTTTGTTAGATAGTGAGTTGTATTAAAAAAAATAAAATAAACATTAAACAAACAAAAAAAAAATAGCCGAAACTGATCACAATGTCGTGTCCCTATTATTTTTCACATGACTGTATGTGGGCGTGTCCAACCCCGCCCACTTTTACATATTACAGTTTTTATTTTAACAGACCTTAGGGTAATAATTTTATGCCGATATTTTCGCCGACGCTTAGTCTTTTTGAAGACTCAACAAAATATATTTTCGGACACCACCATTTGAATTGGTGGAACTGCTGATTTTTGGCGTTTGGGTCTTTGCCAAACATTGCCAATTTTTTACAAACGTAATTAATACAGTTTTGCAACTCATACCGATCTGGCTCAAAACCATCATATTCAATATATTTCGCTATTGCACCCAGCAAATTTTGAACTTTTTGGGAATGCGTACCGAAATTTTCACGCCAAATCTCAAAAACTTGCAATCGAGAAAATTCCGGGTGTTAACTTGTGCCTAGAAATATTTTGAATTAGAAAATTAGATATGTAAATCAAGAAATAAACATGAAAAAAACTGTAGAAAATAAAGAGCTTGTATTAGGTTATGGAATACTACGCAAGCCTCTTCATTAAATAATTGAAAGACGAACCAAGAAACACACAAAATTCTACTTTTCTAAAACAACGATCTGCATAGAACACAACACGAATTATCTAAAAGTTTAATTGCAGAAATAAAGTCAATACCTTTATGTACAATATCCATTGCATACAATTTTAACTCACTCGGCTTTTCCCAATATTTTAATTACGTTAAATCCAATTCAATTTTCAGCGTACTGACGCTGAACAAATAAAATGAACAATTTATAACAGTTTTGATGCTTTTTTTTGGCCTATGACAGCAACCACTGTGCGTTGCCAGAATCCATCTGATAAGGAATATTCTCCTAGTTCTTCCTGGCGAATCCAAGAAGAAGGCCCCCCAACTCCGTCATTTATCATTTGCATATTCTTCTTCTACTTTGGCTTTGTAACCGCCTAAGCCATTTTGGCCGAGCTCAACAAAGAACGCCAGTCATTTCTCTCCGTGCTAACTTGGTCTCTCCATTGCAGTGGGGGCTCCCTATTCCTCTGCTAGCACCAGCGGATTGCGAATTGAATTCTTTCACATCTGGAACCTCGGTTCCTATTCGAACGACATGTCTAAGACAGTGGAGCCGCTGTATTTTGATTCGCTGCACTATGTACATTTCGCTGTAAATCTCACACATCGTTGCATCGTCTACGCTAATCCCCAACGCCCATGCGTAGAAGCCTGTAAATATTCCGTAAGATCTTTCTCTCGAATACTCCCAGAGCCGCCCAACGAATGTTGTCATTGTCTAAGCTTCTGCGCCATATAACAGCTCGGGCATGATGAGTGACTTATAGAGAGCGGGTTTTGTACGTCGAGAGAGAACTTTACTCCTGAATTGCCTACTCAGCCCAAAGTAGCACTTGTTGGCAAGAGGTATTTTGCGTGGGTTTTCGATGCTGATATTTTTATCGGTGATAATGCTGGTTCCCTAGTAAACGATTTTCTCCACTTTCCCGAAATTATAACAGTGCGGTGGGTTCCAAGGCGCGAATGCGTTGACTGTTTTTTTTTATGACAGGAGATACTTCGTCTTGTCCTCATTTACCACCAGGCACATTCGCTTTGCTTCCTTACCCAGCTTGGAAAAGGCAGAAGAGACTTCGCGATTTTTGTTACCGATGATGTCGATGTCATCGGCACACGCCAGAAATTACACGCCCTTGTAAAACAAGTGCTCCTGCATGGTTCAGTTCTGCAGCTCTTATTATCTGAACATTTGCATCATGCGATCGTAAATGCCCTTCTGCCTTCGCTTTAATTTGGGAATCTTTGATCGGGAATAGGAGTTTACAATAGTAATGATAATTATAATCATAATAATATTATCTCATGTTATTCAAAATTTCTTTACTCGCAATGTATCCTATGGCGATCCCATACGAAATTGTTTACGGTTAAAATTTAACTGATTTATAATGCTAGGGAATAGTGTCAACAATTTTAAGTTTTCATTAAGTATTTTTTAAACATGCGGTAGTTTTTTGTTTTCGTTACTCTTTTATCATTTTGTTATTTGTTTCAGTTGTTTTTTGCCGTCTTCAAAAAAGGAGAAGGTTGTCAATTCGGCGGAATATTTTTCTTTACGTATGTTACCGCATATCTTTGGACCACGTCAACCGATTTCCAGGTGATCCCATACTAATTTGGTTTAGATCCGATCATTGGATAATGAACAAATTAACGGTACTATTAAATTTTTATATGAGAATTGAAGTCCGTTTTGTTTTTTGCTTAAAAATTACTTGTTTATTAATTTTTTACATTAATTAATTTGTGTACCAGCTCTTCGTTGAAAATATGATCATTTCGTTTGATAAGACGTTGTAAATTCCATATTTATTTAAACTGTTCGGATTTTGGATAAGTGGAAAGATTTAAAAAAATTCCCTAGTAAAGCTTTCCCACACAATTTCGTTTGGATTATGTAATGTTTCATTTAATTTCAATATTTACAATCTTCACTTTTAGATAGGTATTAATCCTATTAAAAATAATTCCAAATCAAGATTTTTCAAATACCTTTCGATTGGCACCCATATTGTCGATTGTAAGTCTTCTTAAAACTCTTTAGTTTGATACCATCATTGCAATATTTCATTTATTTAATCAATCCAAGACGGTCCACCTTAATGCTTAATACACATGTACATATGTATTTATTAGAAACTGTCATACATTTTTCTCGCCAAATTAACTATCTTTTAACTTCCCCTCCAAACAGTTTTACTGCTTTGAGATTGAACTCAATTCTATTGAAAAGAGCGCGGGTACTCACATTCCCGTATTCAACCAGGAACGAGCGTCAGCCACCACCCATCGTATGTATCCGCTTTACATTTGTACATATCCATACATAATTAATAATAAATCAAACATATTTGACAAGGGACTAATTTTTCGTGGGTTTATTAATTTTATCTGCCGCTGTGGTGTAGTGGTAAGCAGTGCGCGCTTCCACTCCGCAGCACCTGGGTTCAAGCCCTGGTCAAAGCAACATCGCAAAAAATATAGAAAAAAGGTTTTTTCTTAACAGAGGCAATGGCAAACCTCCGAGTGAATTTCTGCCAAGAAAAACAGCTTCTCATTAAAATACAATCGCCGTTCGGAGTCGGCGTAAAACTGTAGGTCCCTCCGCTTTGTGTGACAACATCAAGGCGCACGCCACAAATCGGAGGAGAAGCTCGGCCAAACACTAACATAAGTGTAAGCGCCAATCTATTATTATTACTATTATTAATTTTGACGCTTTATATTGAAAATACACTGGTGCAAAATACTAAGCATTCGAGTTCAAATTTTCAAAAAGGTGCCAACTCTCCTCAAAAATATTTCCAACAGTCATCTATCTTACACCTCCTTAATTTACAAAAAAAAATAGCCGAAACTGATCACAATGTCGTGTCCCTATTATTTTTCACATGACTGTATGTGGGCGTGTCCAACCCCGCCCACTTTTACATATTACAGATCTTAGGGTAATAATTTTATGCCGATATTTTCGCCGACGCTTAGTCTTTTTGAAGACTCAACAAAATATATTTTCTGACACCACCATTTGAATTGATGGAACTGCTGATTTTTGGCGTTTGGGTCTTTGCCAAACATTGCAAATTTTTTACAAACGTAATTAATACATTTTTGCAACTCATACCGATCTGGCTCAAAACCATCATATTCAATATATTTCGCTATTGCACCCAGCAAATTTTGAACTTTTTGGGAATGCGTACCGAAATTTTCACGCCAAATCTCAAAAACTTGCAATCGAGAAAATTCTCAGTGTTAACTTGTGCCTAGAAACATTTTGAATTAGAAAATTAGATATGTAAATCAAGAAATAAACATGATCAAAACTGTAGAAAATAAAGAGCTTCGATTAGGTTATGGAATACTAAGCGAGCCCCTGCAGGTCAATGCATCTACCCTGAACACTTTTATAATCTTAAAATATTAACAAACAATATGTAAATAAAATATTGAGGGCCGATAGGGGAAACACACTTAAAACATTACCTAAATACTTGAAATACGAACCAAGAAACACACAAAATCCTACTTTTCTAAAACAACAATTTGCATAGAACACAACACGAATTATCTAAAAGTTTAATTGTAGAAATAAAGTCATTTATGTACAATATCCGTTGCATACAATTTTAACTCACTCGGCTTTTCACAATATTTTAATTACGTTAAATCCAATTCAATTTTCAGCGTGCTGACGCTGTACAAATAAAATGAACAATTGATGACAGTTTTCTTGCTTTTTTCAGAAACAACCGTTAGAATTAAAACAAAAAATATATGACAACATGAAGTTTGGACAAAAAACTGATTGCAAAGCCTATTTTGGTTAAAAAATTTTTACATAAATTTTTTTAATATTGGCCTATGACAGCAACCACTGTGCGGCGGTTTGGCAACTGCTTCCATACTTCACTCTCTGGGTAGTTACGACTAAGAATTTGACTACTCCGCCCCTAAACTAACCCTCGATAGGCTCTTTAAGACAAGCATCCCGTCCAAAAGAGAATGGAAAACACCAAGACCATGGAAGAGAGGAGAATTGAATTTTTACACGGATGGATCCAAGCCAAACAATGGGGTTGTACGAAATTTTCTCTAAGGAACTAGGACTGGAATTATCCGTGTTTATCAGGCAGAAGTTTTAGTTATGAAGGAGGTGGCTGTGTACCTTAGTTCGCATGCCGTAACGAACACTACGATTAACATCTCCTTGGACAGCCAGGCGGCCATTAATTCAATGAACACGGTAATGCTGAGATCGAAGGTTGCGATGAATTCTTCGCAGCTTTAAACGATATTAGCGCTGTATTCAAGGTCAGCCTCATATGGATTCCGGGACATAGAGATATTGTAGGAAATTGCAGGACCGACGAGCTAGCTAGGAAAGGTACCAATTTCCCTCTATGTGAAAACAGAGGGATACCCATGACAATGTACAAATTAGAACTTAGACATAGCATGATCCCAGCGGCCAACAGGTCATGGCTATAGGAGGACACTTGTAGAACAACCAGGCTACTATGGCCACAAATAGATAAAAAAAAATACGAAAGGGTTGCTCAGCCTCTTAAGAGACGATATTGCGATGGTCTCGGCTTGTGTAACCGGTCATTGGCTATTTGGTAGGCCATCTTCAATACTAGGAATATTCTGCCCCGAATATTGAAGAAGTTGCAGACATGATGAAGAGGAAGAAACCGTAGAGCACTTCTTCTGCAGTTGCTCAGCTTTGCCCAATAATACCCAACAGCAATCTATTTTAGAAATAGGGCCATTTCACGTCAAGCGAACAGGAAAAAAGTGACGTATTCGAATTCGTTCATATTTTGGTTAGTTGCATTTGAAATAGGCAAAAAAGTGTATGCACAATTTCTGTTTTATATGATGGTTGTTTTGTACAGTTATTTCCTGGTTTTTATTAAAACGAAATCAATTAAATGTATACCACACAAGAATTACAAATTTTCTAAAAAAAAA
>NW_016166072.1:8720-10012 GCF_001687245.7 Rhagoletis zephyria | reverse complement strand
CTTAGACTGAAAGTAAGTCCGATAACTCAAGGCCCCTCCCATACAAATTGGAATTTTCATATTACATGCATATCTCTGGAAGTATTTGTGGGAGAGAACTGAAACTTGGTATAGTGATATGGGTGCGAAATCGATGTTGGCATTAATCGATTGATGTTTTAATTAGTTAGTTAATTCGATTAAATTCAATCTGATTACAGTTAATCATGATTAATTTTAATCCGACTAAACAGTTAATCGTAACCGCGATTAAAAAATTAATTTTTAATCATTAACTCTTAATTTGATCAAGAAGGTTTGGTGATTAATTAAGGAATGCTGGAGTTTCCCTGTGCACACAAAGCAAGCTAATCCGGTATGGCTAAGTCGGGTTTCCTCATCATTCTAAGCAATTTGGTGTGCATTTTCATTAAGATATATATCAACAAACGTTTTAAAAACTAGGTTTGTAAATGTTCCCAGTTTGTATATTACTAATAACAATAATTATAATGTTTTTATATTATGTGCTTTTTATAAGCATAAAACACAAAACAATTACTATAACTGGTGTTTGGTTTCAAACTCGGACAAACTAGACAAATTAATCAGATTTTATTTTTAATTGGATTAACGATTAATGTTTTAAATTAACTAAACGTAATCGCAGCCAGCGATTAACGATTTAAAAAAAGTTATCATTAATTGTACAGTTGATTACGACTAATTAATGTAAATCGTTAAACGCGATTAACATTTTAATCGTTAATTTTTAATCGTTAATCAGATTAACAGTTTGCCAACACTGTGTGAAGTCATGTTTATATTCACAGAAAAAATGGGCTTGTCTGGAAACGAGGCGTAGCACCTCCCATACTGACTGAAAGTTTCATATTGCATATCTCTTCAAATGTTTGGGGTAAAGCACTCAAGCTTGGTATGNGTTTTAAACGGCCTAAATACCTTAACTCGCTTAAAAAATAACGAGCTATAACGAAATGGGCACAGAAATAAAATCTAACATCATTAAATTATTTTTCATATTTGTATAAAAGCGCGGGGTGAAACCCGCGGGTATAAGCTAGTATTTTTATATAATTTAAAAAGTGTTGTCGGAACATTACTTCGTTGAATTGGATCACCTTTGTTAATGCATGGGCTTTTAAAGCAAATCCTTTATTTCTCATTTGTCCCGTTAAATTTTTGTAAATCCCAAAATTATGTCTTTGTTCCGTATGGCTGGAAAGAAAATCTGGCAACNTAAAATTTACTTTTTCTTGCCACATATCCCTGAAAGTGTTTGTGGAAGAATA
>NW_016166072.1:0-8605 GCF_001687245.7 Rhagoletis zephyria | reverse complement strand
TCAATTGCTCATGGAAAAAATGTGAGTTATTAAAAAAGGAGGCATGTCGCCTCCCATACATACTAAAAACTTCTTAATACATATCTCTGGAAGAATAGAATATCTGCCGAAGTATTTTAAATTTGTTATGGAGATTTATTTTATAAGTGCCGTACTGACAGAATAAATTTCATTAAATGGAAAAGGGAGAGCCGGGTTCGGCCTTGTAATCTAAAGCTCTCTTGAGGCATTTGCTACAGTAATTAGAAGTGGTATTTTATGAAGGCCAGGTTACTAAATTTGAGTTGGTAATATTAGAACCCGCCGTGGCACCTCCAAGAAGGTTACACGTTCACGCGTCGTATACCTGGAACCATTTTAAGGTAAACTTAGAGGGATTGATATCTTTCGTATGCCTAGCGCGCAGACGAGATTTTATAATTTCATAGTTTTAAACAGCCTAAATACCTTAACTCGCTTAAAAAATAACGAGCTATAACGAAATGGGCACAGAAATAAAATCTAACATCATTAAATTATTTTTCATATTTGTATAAAAGCGCGGGGTGAAACCCGCGGGTATAAGCTAGTATTTTTATATAATTTAAAAAGTGTTGTCGGAACATTACTTCGTTGAATTGGATCACCTTTGTTAATGCATGGGCTTTTAAAGCAAATCCTTTATTTCTCATTTGTCCCGTTAAATTTTTGTAAATCCCAAAATTATGTCTTTGTTCCGTATGGCTGGAAAGAAAATCTGGCAACACTAATGGACAATGACGACATCCGAAGAGGCGACTTTGAAATATTTACGCATTTACGCATTGGCGACGGCGAGTACCGTAGACGATGGAACGATGAGCTGTATGAGCTTTACAATAGTTGTGTTTTTTACCAATTATCCATTAACTTGCCAGCAACTCTCCAGTAACTTAATTTCTAAGAATTCGCTCTCATAGAAAAAATTTACAAAAAAGTACGCGAACTCTTTCCCAGTAATAATTTGCAAGTTTCATGAACAGCTGATAAATTGGTTGTTTATTCGCAGCATATTCCTAATAAAATATATTTTACAATAAAAAGCCACAAACAATTTTCTTATTAGCAGTTTCTTATTATGGCAAATTCTTACAAGTAAAAATGTATCCAGTAAAATCCAGTAAAAACTTGCAACTTCAGCTGTCATTTTTCGCTCTCTCAATTTCCCCTATTTTGCAAGTTTTTGCGTACGAAAACGCCAAAACATGAAAATTCGTAAAAACTTTTACTCGATTTTACTGGAAATGAGTAAAAAAAACACAACTAATGGCATGGACATAGTGCAGAGAATTAAAATACAGCGGCTCCGCTGGCTTGGCCATGTCGTTCGAATGGACACGGACGCTCCAGCTATTAAAGTATTCAACTCGGAACCCGCTGGTGGTAGCAGAGGAAGAGGGAGGCCCCACTGCGATGGAGAGATCAGGTGGAGAAGGACTTGGCTTCACTTGGCGTTTCCAATTGGCGTCAGTTGGCACAGCGGCCAAAATCGCTTAGGCGGTTACAGCGCCAAAAAATAAGAAGAAGAATATAGGATTGGCGCTTATGCAACATGTCGGTGTATGGCGGAGCTTCTCCTCCGATTTGTGGCGTGCGTCTTGATGTTGTCACACAATTAGGGATAAATCGATACAAGTAAATCCAAGTACATACTCGATACTTTTCTCAATTTACGAAGTATTTTTAATAATAATAATAATAATAATGATAATAATCCCAACGGTTTTTACCCCTCATTCCCGCCCATCCGCACGAGGGGTGCAGTCCGCGTGACGTACGGAACCAGTATTTATTTTCAATTTTTGCGCCGAGTCACGATAGGCAGGAGTTTGTTAAGTGTCGAGATCTAAAACTGTTCAGCTACAGAACTAAATTCATCAGCCGATTTTATGTCATTATTTTAATGATTCATTTATTGAGAGAGGACAATATCGATTTCTTAATGCTGAAAAGCGGATCTGATAATCAAACTTGCTGGAATGGAAGTTAAAATCCTGGCATAAGCAACGGAAATAGGGGACAAAAGTGTCTTGATACCCGGGAGGGAACACTAAGTCTATCTTCGCCCAGAAGAAGCGGAATTGAAATTGAGCCTGTTAGTAATTTAACTATAAAAATTGTACCAAGCATTTGCCTGCGGCTGGAAAGTGTAGGAAGATTAATAAGTTTTAATCGGCTCGTATAAGGTGGGAGGTTATATTGAGAATCCCAACGGAAATTTCTTAAAGCAAAAAGTAGGAATTGTTTTTGAATTGATTCTATCTTGTCTGAGTAAATTTGATACCTTGGATTCCAAACCACCGAACCGTATTCCAGAGTTGTAAACAGGGTTTTAGTGATATTAGGGTCACAAAATTCTTTTGACCATCGTTTCACAAATGCAAGTACACCTTTAGCCTTGTTGATTGTCACATTAATATGAAGATTAAAATTAAGCCTAGGATCCATTGTGATACCAAGGTCCACAAAATTGTATACCTCTTCCAGGTTATGGTTACCTACTGTATAAGAAGCGGGATGAACAGCTCTTCGCGGGAAGCACATTACTTTACATTTCTAAGATTTAGAGGCATAAGATTTACTTGACACCAGTAAGCCATGCTGTTTAAGTCTGATTGTAGCAAAGACCTTTCAGTAATTGAAACGTACGATTTATAAAGCTTTACATCATCTGCATACATTAAAATTTTGGAAAATTGTATATCTGTAGAAATATCGTTTATAAAAAGCAAGAACAGAATCGGGCCTAGGTGGCTACCTTGAGGGATTCCTGAAGTAACATCAATGACGTCAGAGATAGTATTTTTAAACATTACCCTTGGTGATCTATCATAGAGGTATGAAGAGATCCAACGTAGAAAATTAGGTGGAAGACCAAGAGATCAAGTTTATAGATGAGCAACGAGTGGCACACTTTGTTTTGCTTTCACTAAATGCTTTTGAGATATAGGATGTTAATTCAAGTAAATTTGTAGAAGTTGATTTGCCCTTGCAAAATCCATGTTGACTATATGAAATGCTAGAAGAGATAGAATGCGTCTACTGATTTGTTATAATTGCTTCAAATAATTTAGGAATTGCAGAAAGCTTAGCTATTCCCCGGTAGTTCTCCACTGAAGATCTGCTACCGCTTTTATGTAACGGGGTTATGAAGGATTCCTTCCATATAGTTGGAAAAACGCCCTCTTTAAGAGACAAATGAAATAACGCTGTTAATGGCTCATAGAGAGCACAATTTATAAGAATACAAGAAGGGATTTGGTCAGGACCACAATTGATAAACTACTACATCATCGGGAGATATTACTGGGATATTTATTGAGTTCATTGGACATAATTTAAAAGGATAGTCAATGTTAGTATGTGAGTTAGTGGAATAATTGGATTTAAAAAACTGAGTGAACATGTTAGAAATTGTTTGATTATCACTAGAGACGGTATTTTGATACTTCATGGCGGAAGGAAACCCACGTACATTTCGCTTGGAGTTTACGAAGTCATAAAATGATTTGGGATTATATATTATACGTCGTTTGATTTTACACAAGTAATCTTTATAACACTTTTTGTTTAATTCAAAGAACTTGTGACGCAAAAGTGAGTATTTTACATAGCATGAGTATAAACCGGTTTTTTTGTGTAATCTAAAATAATGCGACTTTCTGTTTTTCAAATTTCTCAGTTCTTAAGTGAACCATAACTGTGTTTGTTCGTCAGGAACATACATCCGTTTAGGCACATGCTTTTCAAATAATTTATGTAAAGTAAAATTAAAAAGTGCAACGCTTTGTTCAATATTTTCTTTATATTCAGGCCACGACAATTTAGACAGTTCTTTGTTAAGCTTTTTAAAGTTGGCTTTCGAAAAAACAAAGCGAATATTTGGTTTGTATGCTTGGGTACTGCAATTTTGCCCATCACTTATAACTTCGTAAGATACCTCCATAGCAGGGTGGTAGACATCTTCAGGCAAAACTAGTGGATCAAGCTTATTTGGAACGGACTTAGATGCATCTTCAACATAAACAAGATATAGCATAGAGCTAAGTAAATATATCCTTTTCCAGCCTGTACACGAATGCATTTGAATTCTACTGAATCAATGTGTGGAAGGCTAACTACTTCAGATGGTATTGAAGAGTTTACAGCGAAGAGTACGCCACCGCCGATTCTGCCCTCCCTATCTTGTCTATACATATGATAACATTGTGAGACAAATGGTAGGGGTCAGTGATCGGGAAGGGTTCAAACTGCCGGGGAAAGTTATATCGGTAAAAAAGAAGTTATACGTGTCCCGGCGTTTCGCTTGGTCACGTCTAGGAATCGAGATATATATATATAACTATCATATAGGGGAAATTGTCGCCTTTGGTGGTCTTTTTTTGACATAACTCGAGAACTACTGGTCCGATTTTGCTCAAACAAATTTAAAAAAATTAAAAGTTACAATTCCTTTGATCTGTTCATATAACGTTTTTCTATACAATCAACAGTTTTAAAAAAATTTAATATTTTAGGCAAAAAATATTTTTTTTTCTTCATACATTTATTTTTACCGGCAAAACTGTTGAATATATAGAAAAACGTTATATGAACAGATTAAAGGAATTGTAATTTTTATTTTTTTTAAATTTGTTTGAGAAAAATCGGAAGTGGTTCTCGAGCTATGTCAAAAAAAGACCACCAAAGGTGACAATTTCCCCTATATGATAGTTATATATAAATCTCGATTCCTTGACGTGACCCAGCGAAACGCCGGGACATGTATAACTTGTTTTTGACCGATATAACATTTCCCGTTGGTTTCATCCCATCCCGATTTTGACTGTCGCATAGTGGAATTTTTTGTCTAAAAATTATTGTAAATATTAATGTAGAGTGATTAAACTTCAGGAGTTACTAAAATATCGCAGTTTTTGTATTTTTGAAAACTACTGTTATATGGGAGGTAGGCGTGGTTACCGTACCAAGTTTCGTTAAGATATCTAAATTTTTACTTGAGTCATCGTGTGTGCGGACGGACGGACAGACAGTCACCGCGTAATCNCAAAGAAAGAATATTATAATTACATTCAAGGCGTTTAAGGTATAAGTTCGTTAATTTAGTATTTAAGCCTCTTTCATTTTGGTAATAAATACTTAAAGCAGATTTAATAATTGGTTTTTTGATTCAGTGTTATTACAAGGAAGATTAGCTAAGTTATTTCCTTTTTTGGGCCTATATTCGAATTCACGAACGAAAGCTCCGGGGGGTCAAAAAGAACTACTAAGCAGCGCAATAAAATTATCTAAATTTACGTCAATTTTAAATGAAGCAATATTTCTTTCGTATTTAAAATTAAATTTTCTGATGCTTAAGTCGACAGTTGTAATTTTTGATGAGATATAAAGCTTTATATCGTCTTCGGTAGTGTCTCTCGAAAATCTGGAGACAAATATTGACTTCTTTGGCGGAACCACAACTAGTTTCCTTGTATCAGACTGGAGTACCGGCGGAAGGGGTTGATTTACTGCGTTAGTAGTTGAGTATAGAGAAGGCGGTGGAGGCTTCGAAGATGTTGCCACCACTTCAATGGGGGAAGGGGAAGATACTTCAGGCTCGTTATTATCCGAAGCAGATTTCGTTACACGCTCTTTTGAGGCTGAGGATTCTGATGCTGGAGGACATGGAGAAGTTATATTAATTAAGTCAGTCGGAAGATTATTCTGACGTGCAACGGCAATAATTTCCTTAGATGGACTATGAAGACGCTTACCGACGATTCTCTTCCTATTTCTGTAAAACCATTTCTGGTTTGCCTCAATAGCTTGAAAAGATCAACTTCGGTTGACCTACATTTTACGCAAAACCAGCGAAGGCCCTTGCCATCATTAATAGCGTCCAGAATTCTTCCCTTCAAACCAGCACATTTCAGATGGTAAATACCATCACACAGCCAGCACGATAAGTAGCGTTCAGAATCGCTTTTAATTTGGCAAGTATCAAGATCGCACTTCACATTGAATGATTTATGTAATAAAACTCGTTAATAAAAAGACAAACAAAATAAATTATAACAATTAAGGAGCTGATGTAAATAGCTTTAAATAAATGTAGCGAACCGTTTGAGTATCACTGTAATTATGACACTTAATAAACGCAACGCAAACAGCTGTGACAAGAATTACTAGAAGAAGTAAACAAAAATAGTAGAACAAATGTGCAAAAACAAAATGAATTCAGTTAACTACAAAGGATACAACAACAATGATAGCAACAAGTGACTCGGTAATATTATAATGTATGCTAGTGAAATTTAATTAAATTTAGTTTAATACAAAACACAATAACTTTCACTTAGCTTCAATTGTTTCACACTAAGATGCTCATGAGCACTTTTTATCACTACTTTAACTCAGAATTAGCACAATAAACTTAGCAAATAGAAAGCCAAAATCAGAACACGATAAAGTACAACCTCAAGGCTTGACGTTTGCGTTTTTACGTTTTTGTACCCGATACTTTATATTGCGATCCAAGCNACACGATAAAGTACAACCTCAAGGCTTGACGTTTGCGTTTTTACGTTTTTGTACCCGATACTTTATATTGCGATCCAAGCAGGTTTCGAAAAAAAGCATCTTCTTTGAAAAGCAACCCATTAGAGGAATTGGAAGATATGCGCAATACATTTCCGCAGCTATATAAGCAAGCCCGTCTTTACAGTGTTGCCGTTGTGTGACTAACGGGGCAATTTGACCCTCTTTGAGCGCCAATACCCTTTGACCCGACTTTTTTGAAATTTTGATTTTTTTACCCTTTTCCAAAATTATGTGAAATGTTAACTGAGCCATGCTATCAAAAAAGATTTCCTCCTGTAAGTATGAAAAAATGCATCACTTAAAACTTTTAAGGGAAATGTAACTCTTCTCCATTTATGTGTATGTTTGAACTTTGTTTTGTGAAAAGCTTGTCACACTATTTTTTTTTTCAATTCAACAAATTTATTCTTTTACGAGTAAAGAAAAGCAAAAATAATATGGTGACCCTTTTTTTCTTCAATGAACCCCTTTTTCGACTTTCTGAAAATTCTCAACGGCAACGCTGCGTCTATACATAACGGTTGTTGGGTCATCTGTCCCTTGCGAGAGGCGTTTCTCAAAAACAGATACAACGATATTAAAATCTCGAAACCGCCTTTCAGGAAAACACGTGGAAAAGTTGATGTTTTTGGGAAATATAACAAAAAAGTAGTTATTTTTTAAACTCATTTTATATGAAAAAAAAACTTTATCTATTAGTCTTGTAGAAATGTATTCTATTGTTTTTGAAATCAAATACTATAAAAAAATAATTGTTGTCTTAAATTTTTGTCTGAAAAATTATTAAAAGATAAATAATCTTGTAAAAATGCATATTTTTTGTGAAAAAAATACAATTACTTTGGAAAATATTGAAAATCGTAGTCTATGTGCAAGTACTCGATACCTTTCCGATATTGAGTAGGTATCGATACCTTGTTTGATACAAGTACAAGTACTGATTTGAATAATACCTTGATGGTATCGATTTAGCCCTACACACAATAAAGGGAAGGGACCTACAGTTTTACGCCAACTCCGAACGGCGATTGTATTTTTATGTTTTTATGTCTGATAATATTGATAGAGATTTAACTTATGCTTTTTAAGGTTTGCCAGCTCGAAATCATAGGAATTTAAAATTTAACTAAAACCTACATGATCTCGGTTGCATAAAATATTGAGAGCTTAAAGTGGTTCTTCAGAGCTTACTAATTAAGCAGTACGTACCTTGAATAGAATACTTATGCCAAGGTTCATAAATGGTTTGGTAAAATCTATAACACTTTCACGGGCGTAAGTGATTGTCATTGATCCGACAGCCAAATCGGCTTTCTATAATAAAAGAGCCAATTTACTTATAACCAGGGACCGAAAATAATAATTATATTCAAAATTTCAATTCAAAAATTGAGTTGGAAAGAATTAGTATTTTTAACATTTGTATGCTTGTTAGCTAAGGAATGTTAATCCTATATAACTTATTTTTTTTTTTTTACTTTTTTCAAAAAAGTCAGCAATTAACCTTCATTTTATGACTGATATTTTTTTATCAAAAGTAAAAGTTAAAACATGACTTTTGTTTTTTTTACGGTCAAATATAAAAGTTTAAATTTTTTCGGTTAAAAATAAAAGTTAAAAATTGACTTTTATTTTTTCGGTCAATTATAAAAGTTAAATCTGACTGAGTCCGACCGGTTCCAATTGTTTTTCAGGTACCGATCCCGATTCTATAAAAAATTACAAATAAATGTATTAATTCATAAAGTCAGTTAATTTAACGGAGTTAACAAAACAAGATAAAACAAATAATTGAAATAATTGGCTACATAGTATGTATGTATGTGTAAAAATATATGCACATATATCACATATACATATGTACATTACATAAAACAGTTTTTTATATGGTGCTAAGCAAGAAATATTTAGGATCATAAAATTTCATTTCGTTTTGTACTAACCCTCCAGTACTGCCGTGAAACCTTTTTAAAATTAAATGAAACCTTTTTCAGCTTAAGCGAAA